>NW_020884912.1:315716-368241 GCF_003945725.1 Corapipo altera
AGAAAAAAGAAAAAGCCTGGAAGGTTTGATTTGTAAAGGGAATGCGCTGTAAGATAATGTGCTTGGACTGGCTAAGCTGAGGCGGGTGTGAGAAAAGTGGGTGACAGCCAACAAGCACCAGAAACAGCACAGGCAGCGAGAGGGAAAAGCACAGCCTGCCTGGTGAGAGTGAGACACACAGAAAGTGCATGCTAAGTAGGAGTGCCAGGATGACATTTGAAAAGGGGAAAATTTAGGCTAAGCGTCAGGAAAAGCTTCCTGACAGTGAGATGCATGCACTGGAACCATCCCGTGGGAGAAGCCCTGGAAGCCTCATCACTTGGCTTGCAAGGACCGAGCTGGAGGAGAGCTGCAAGTCCTGGAAAGGCCTTATCCAGAGCTCGCTAAAAGTCAAGAGCAAGGTTTGGATTAATTATGGGAAGCCTGCCCCAAAGACAAACTCCACAACCAGGAATACTGTGCAGGAAGAGGGGAACTCCCCGTAGGTAACTGGGTGGTAGCAGATTCCAGGCACAAGCATCACTCTCCCCATGGGAGCTGAGAAAAAACCAGATGAGCATGGTGGGAAAATAGATGGGGAAATAAATAATCCCTTCTCCTTTAAGGCAACATTATCTCTCAGAGAATAGTTGCTCTGCTCTGGCCAAGGCACAGGCAGCTAGGGCTCAGGCTTCTGTTAGTCTGGGCCCCTGGGAAGGCCAGCTGCCAAAAAAGAGGGAAATTCTGCTTTAGTCAGGGGATAGGGCATGGGTACATTGGGAGGGAAATGAGAGAGTGAGGTAGCTTTCCACAGGAGACCAAGGGAAAGAGGGGAGACAGGCACTATGTCTCCGGATGTGTAGCAAAGCAGGAAGCCCATCAGAACGATCGGGAATGGGGGGAGGAGGTAACGGCTGCACGCAGAAGCCAAGGCAGAGCAGCTTCAGGAATGATGCCATTTCCCTCCTATCAAGAAGTCTTGTCCAAAGGAACTCATGTTAAAAACAGCCAGGGCGCTGACTCCATCCCTAGGGCTCACTGAGCCACCAGCCCTCTTTTGTCACAGGAGGCGATTTCCCCTGTGGGGAGGCAGAGTAATTTCACTTGCAGGGGACTATCTCTGTGCCCCATTCCTGGGCATGTCGCTTGGCCAGCTGTGACCAGCCAGGCCAGGTGGACCCTCTCTGTCGTGGACGTGGAGAGCTACAGCACGAAGCCCCAGAGCTGTGAGCCAAGACCACAGGTGACGGCAGTGTGACCTGAGCATCATCTCACCAATTCCAGTGGCCTTACTGGGAGCTTATATCACAACGTCACTTCCACAGCATGAAACTGAATTTCATATTCTGATCCCCTGTGAGCTTCTTCTACCTCCAAGGATAATATCTCAGTGCCAAAGGTAGCCACATATTCATGCAGGAGATAGTCAGGCACGGGCAGTTAAAGCAATAACTGGGCTGTAGACACAGCAGCCCTGGGAGTGCCTGTTGTGTGTGCCATCCATCTCCCATCCCAGCTTTTACTCCTGTGTTCCTTTATTCAGAAACACCGCCTTCTCCATTTAAACAGCAAACCCAGGAGGGCAGGAAATGACAGCCCATGCTCTTGCCAAGCCAAAAGAAACGGAGCTAAAGTGGAAAGCCTATTTTAAGAGTAAAGTACAATACAAAGAGTTTGCACTTATTTCCAGACCAGGCATTACAAAACCAGGGAATTCAGAGTTAAAGTTATGCTTAAAATAAATTCAAACTTGTTGAAGTGTGGCAGTATGCAACCAAGGCATACAAATAGCCTTAATTCTGCCCTGCACTGACACAGCCGTATGACTGTGATTAAAATGTTTTACTACTTGTGTTCCTAAACTAGATTACTCTGATAGATACAATTTTTTTTCATATTCCCTTGTTTTTCCCTCCCCCAACAATCCTGTGCCCCAGATATTGCCACTAGCATAGATTTCACTGCCTACTAGGAAAAAAAAAAAAGATACATATCACAGGTCTTTCACATCTGTAATGGGAGCCCTAGGCTAAGTATTGTCTTGGAAATACCCTCCCTCCTACCCTCAGATCTGCAGCCACCCCTGCCCAAGGCTCTGAAGAGCACAACTGATATGTACACCCAGTCCTGCTGAGAAGGAAAGGGCTTTCTTCACACCTTTGATACCATGTCATCTACACTCATGTATTTATTTTACAAACCCATTAAAACCTTGGGTTTAAAGTGTAGAGAAAATAAAAGAGAGACAAAGAAGCATCATCTGGATAAACAATTATGGCTTTTTGTCAAGGATTCAGGAGCTAATCGAGTCCAGATCTGTTCCACATTCACATTTACATGTGAAATTGTACTTACTGAGCTAGAAAAAGTCAGATAAGCATCAACAGTCAGCTCTGCCCTCTTCTACACAGTGCAAACTCTGTGGAGTGAATGGGGGCTCCCAGGGTGTAACAGAAGGCAAAGTTTGCCCCCAAATACTTGCAGGCCGTGCGGCTGAGATGCACATGAAAGTGGCTGCTCTGCATTTCAGCCCAGTTTGAAATGACTCTCCAGAAGTTCTATTTACTTAAGAGTGTGGGTGGCCTGACTTGTCACGATGCGTTTAAATATTTGGCACTAAATCACAGCTGTCCACTTATTTGCACTTTTGCTGCTGGGCAGCAGGAACACCCCTGGAATTAGTCAGCATGAGATGCTTTAATGAGCTAACACATATATTATGGTTTACATTTTGGACTTTTTTTGTTCACATAAATACACACCTACTCTCTACTTCTTTCCCAGCACAGCATATGTTCCTGAACATGTTGACTTTCCAAGCTTTATTTTATTTGGCCTTTATTAATGAGCTTGCAAAGTTTTCTGTAATGGAGAAAAGCACCTTACCCCTAGCAGCCTTTCTGTGCATTACATGCAATCCTGAAGAGACTCATTGTGTGAGAGGAAATCATCCAGCCTCAGAGAAGTTTCTCTTCACAAGCCAAAAGCCATCCTCTGCATGTAAAGATCCCAAGTAAATATGGAACCAATAACAACCATGAGCAAAGACCTTTGCGTACGGAAAATATTTACAGAGTCCGTGTTACAAGTCACTTTGTCTGGAGGAAAATGCTTGCACTTTTGCTGTGCAGAAAGCAGGCAATCTTTTGTACAAAAAGAAAGAAAATCTTGTTATCTGTGTTAACACTTCCACAATTCATCCATACCACTTCTTCACTGCCAGTAACCTTTTATAAATCACAGATATAGCATAGGTCATGATTTAATAACTCACCAACAAACTGTGTCCCATTCAGTAGGACTGCAAGGACTGCAACTTGTACGCCTAATGGATGCTAATTGCAAAATATAATCATTTTTTATTAAACAAAATAACAGAGATTTTACCAGGGTAATGCTCTAGCATGGAATCAATGGGAGCCAGTTTTTTTTGTGTATGAATAAAACAGTTTTTCATTAAAAAAAATGCTTATTTGCTGACACCAAAGTTTCTTGTGGGAATACATCACTTTTATAATTTAATTTTCATCTGGAAGATTTTTCAGGTCAAAAATGGAATTTCTGGTCAGAATCATAGCAGGGAGGAACACACAGGAAGCCGGGCTCTGAGCTGAACACAGCCGGACCTCTTTTTTGCTCATTTTTGGCCATACTTCTCCAGCACCATTTCCCGGTTTTCACTCCAGCCCCTCCCAGGAGCAGAAGGTGCAAAACCACAGACTAAAAGCATGGGCCCAGTTTGCAATTGTATTTTCCGGGAAGTATCCCCAAATGGGTTGTTGCCTTCAGCCAGAGGACCACGAAGGAGCAACCCTAATGCCAGCAGCCACTCTCACCCATGCAACAGGATCTGGGAGAGGATGTCTGGCTATATCTGCCTTCTCCTCCATGTGCAGGAACTCACCATATCAACCAAAAGCACCTCTGGTAAAGGCATAAGAGCAGCCTCTCCCTGGGAGGTTGCACAGCTTTATCTGCAGCAGTTGGAAGGAAGCGGGAGAGCCGAGCTGCCAGCAAGCCTCCCTACCCTCATAACCTGATTCACCAGAAGCACGGCTGCTTTTTGCCACCATAATAACCACACACCAGAGCTGCAAACCTGGTTTAACTGGCCAGTTTGTGACACTCTTGTGCCCACAGAGTGGTACCGAATAGCTGGAAGGGGCTGGTGAGCCCCTCCATGAACTCCTCTGCATTGCATACCGCAGGCAGGCTGCTGCAGCAGAGGTGGAGACTGAGCTGTCACCAGCCACAGTGCACAGCCTTGTCCTCCATTCACCTTAAGGAGGACAAGTCAGAAGCAGTTCAGCTCAGCCACAGCAGTCAAATGAGTCTGAAACACTTTAAGGAGGGATCAAAATCACATGTGTGTGTGTGCGTGTGTGGTTTCACAACACCTCCCTCTCCCCACCACCAGCCACACCAGTTTCCTCAAAGCAGAACAGTAGAGGACAGACCCACGGTGCACTAAAGCCTTGTTTTTCCCACTGCTTAAAGAACTGACCCAGCCCCCTCAAATGTTCCCAGCATATTTGAATCGTGAGTCAGAGACCACAATGGAGATACTTGCCTAGCTTGACAAAGTTTTAAGTACATCCTGCCAAATAGCAATCACTGATTTTTTGCTCTGTCACTCATGAGCCCTCTTTGTGCTGTCCTGTGCATACAAAATGCACAGCCGCACTGAGGAAGTAAGGATTACCATTTGGATGCTTACCTGTAGCACCTCCAGCTTCTCATGGTCCCTTTCATGCAAAGCGCTGCCAACAGACCAGATGGAAACTTGCAGGTATTGAAAGCTCACATCTCTGTATCCGCTGTGGAGGCAATAAAGATAGAGGATGGAAAGAATAGCAGCAGTACTGAAAAGCAAGGCCAGGAAACACTTCATCTTTACAGGTAGGGCCTAACATTTAAAAGAAATAATTATTCAAGAACAAGATTTCCACAGACTTGTCTAGCACCTCATTTAGCAAAACATCCTAAGGCTTAGGAGTTAATCTGTGATGGACCTTCACACCCTTCATTGGGTTGCCACTATTGAGGTAAACCTTGGCAAAAGGGAGCAACCAGGAGTAGGAAGCACCAACCACGTCTTTCCTCATAGCTAAAGCCACTGCCTGTCAGGAGTTAGCATCCAAAGTGATAAAATAATTTTTCACTCTTTCTTTTGCAGTGGCAAAAGGCCTGCAGCACCGAGCAGGGCTCCATTTGCTCCCCCCACTCTGGCATATCATCTGAACAGTTCATACAACCGTGCTAGGGGCAAAAAGATTATTATTGTACCATAGGTCACACTCATTTCCTATTTGTAAGTTGCCCTGCACAATCATGACTACTAGAAAGCTTTTTCCTTAATTAGCTTCCCCCTCCCCCACCCCTTTTTCTTCCATCAAAAGCCAAGATTCTCACACGATCCCAGCACTCTGGCAGAGAGGCACAAGGGCCTCAAGGAAATCCCCCAGTATCACAGTGCAAGGGTTGATCTGCAGCGAGAAGAGCTGGCAGCTGTGCAGTGCACCTCAACACACCAGCTGTTGCTCCAGTGGTGGAGCCATGTTGGGAGGAGTCCGAGTACCAGCAGCTGAGAAGAAAAGTCAGACACAACCAAACCCTCCAACGTTATAGGAAATCAAGGTTGTGTGTATGTATGTGTGTGCACTTACTTTACTTTTTTTTTTCCACTGCAACTAGACTTAATATTTCTTCAGAGGATTCATGCTCATACTTGTACCAAGAAATCCTTGCCATTATCTTCTCCATCGCCTGGGCTACAATGCAGGGAGCAGCCTGCTGTTATCCATCCCTGCTGTCTGGGGTTTGGGACAGCTGTGCTGCAAGGCTGGAGAGATGGGGGAGTTTCTGGGCTCTGAGATGCACAAGGAGGAGAGAGATCATTTTGTGCGCTGCTAATCTGTCTCTGTAGGAACACTGGTTTTCACCTCTGTAGTACCTGCCATGGGGAGCTTTGGACACAGGAGCAGAAGAAAAATAACTTCAAGAAAGATTTACTCCCTTCCTTATTAGTTAATGCTTGCAAAAAAAAATGATACAGAGGTAGGAGGTTGAATAGATCTAAGTGGACTTCACATAACAGAAACATCACACTGACATCTTTCTCTTTTCAGGAAGAAGGAAGCTTTGACTGAAGCTGTCTCCAAAGCCCTAGATAGCAATCCAGGAGCTCTAGGATGTTCTTCCCAGCTCCATCTCAGGCTTGAAATTTCAGGACCATGGTGTCTTGCTGACAAACCTGAGCCACGCCAAGCTGAAGATAAAATACCAGTGATAGTTTCAAACTTCCCTTTTCCCCCACCCGAGCACTCATTGCTCTGAGCTGTGCACATGTACTGGCCTCTTCCAGCTCGGCCCTGGTGACAGGGTGATGCATGGCCCAGACCTGCACTCCCTGAATGCCTCACAGGCTTTCATCTAGCACAGAGCTAGGCACTGGAGGTGCATAAGAGGGAGCAAGAAAGAAAAAGAAGCTGTTGCAATGTGCAACAAATACAGATCTTAATATGGATTTCCTCCCAGCTGAAAGAAAAACCCTGTTGTACAGCCACAGTAGGTCAGACCAACTAGTGCAGGGGGATGCAGTGCATTTTTAGAGCACGCTATTCTGGACGACAAGCTTTGGAAAGTGTTTCTGGAGGCTGAGCCAACCTCACAGTGCTGGGCCCAAAAATATTTAACACGTGCTCTTCTTAAAAAAGGCATTTTAAAGAAGTCTGGAGTTCAATCTGAATGCAAGCAGCTTCTTTCAGCTCTCTATCCTCAGAGGCAACGCAAGCAGATTCAAGGGGTACAAGCTGGCCACAAGCCCTCAGCTTGCTCCTTAAGACAAAAATAAAGAATATGGTTGCAAAAATCATTGCATATTCACCTTGTAATTTTCTAATGGTGTTTCTCAGAGCAGTGGCCACCACCAATGTACACTATAGTGCTCTCCCTGCCATAGTGCAGCCACCGTACCATCGGCTGGGCTGTGAGATTGCCAGCTGTTGCTCACGATATAAAATCTGGAAGAGAGATGGAACCTGAAACCAGGGAAGGTGCAAACAAGGGCTAGCAGCCTCCCACAGCAGAGCAGGATAGGCTGCCCACCAGGAGTACCTTCAGTTCTTAGGAGAGGACAGACTTTCAGTGCTTGGCACTCAGAAACCTTACATGAGCACATGCATTTGCACAGTGCAATGAAACACTGGCTCTGCTCTTTTGACAAGGGCGTGTAGTGATGGGACAAGGGGTAATGGCTTTAAACTGAGAGTAAGTTTAGATTAGATACTAGGAAGAAATTCTTTACTGCGAAGGTGGTGAGGCACTGGAACAGGTTGCCCAGACAAGCTGTGGATGCCCCATTCCTGGAAGTGTTAAAGGCCAGGTTGAATGGGGCTTTGAGAAACCTGGTCTAGTGGAAGGAGTCCCTGCCCATGTCAGGGAGGTTGTAACTAGATGATCTTTAAGATCCCTTCAAACACAAATAATTCTGTGATTCTGTGATAACACACACACCAGCTCCTTACATCTAACATTCAGACCTGATGACTCCAGAGGCCTAAAACAGGGGATGCACCTCTCTCCTGTCCCTGCTAACTCACAGCAGTTACGAAGGAGGCAGCAGCACACATCCCCACTCCAATCCACTCCTGGAACCGATATCACCAGCAATCCACCAGGCTGTTACACCATTACAATTGGGCTTGGCAGAGCAGCCTCCCCAGCCAAGGTAAGGTTTGTATCAGGGGCTAAAGATCAAACTGTATCTATCTCTGAACACACCTTTGTTAGTTTTGGCTGCACCCTTTCAGGTATCACCAGTCTCCCCAGGCAAACACATTCCTATCCCAAGCGCCCCAAGCCTGCTGTGCTCCTCCAGGGGCTGCGTTCACCTGCCAGGTATCTGTGCAGCTACTACATCCACAACACCAGCCAGCAGCCAAGGACGGACAGCCCCGGGAATAATGTAGCTGTAGCAAGCATGTTGCAGGGAGCAGAGGAAGGAGCTGGAAGCAGATGCATGGTCAGGCTGCTCTTTGGCTTTGCTGGAAACAGGAGTGGAAAGCTGGCACCAACATCCAACCACCCCAACAAACATTGCATTCATATGCAGAGCTACAGAGCAAACGATCTGTCAGTTGTTCATCTGGAGAACAGGTTTCACCAGCCCGGATTAAATGATTACGTTTCCACAGCATGTGCTTCTTGCTGCTCTTGGAGATAAAGGAAGTAAGGCACAAGGAACCTTATGGGAGAGAGACCTGACTCTAAAACCCAGTTCCAAGCACCTTTATGCTTGGAGAAGGTTTGGACCAGCACAGAGCATTGGGGAATGGGGAGCAAGTGCATTTAAAGGCAGAATTTTGGTGCTGATGCACTGAAATCACTAATGCAAGAAAACACCTCATTTGATCGAAAACAGAAGGTGCACACTTTCCCTCCAATTACTGCCTCCAGATGTGCACCAGACAGGCTGTATTTCTGAGCCTTCTGCTCCTTGTTCCCACAAAGCTGAAGGCAAAGTGAGTGCAGTTGGAGGTCTAAAAGCACATGTGCAGCAGCAACAGGCTCCACCAGAGCCTGTGTCCTGCCTTCACAAAACCCCCGTTGAGTGACTCCCTTAGGATGTAATTGCAGTCGACTTCATTCCAGGCCATGAGCACATGTCTGGCTACGGACACTACTGCAAGCACATGAGTTAAAAAAAAAAAGAAACATAAAGGAGAAAGTGCGAAACTACACTTTGGTAATCCAAGCCCGGTTAGGATAATGGGTGTTTCCCTCCACAAAAAAAGGTTACTTTGCTACCTTTGGCGGTCTGGCCAGCTTCCCTGCATTAGTCTTTTGCAAGTAGAAAAGAAAGGCTGATACCAGTTTAGCAGACTCAAAACTAAAATATTGCACCAAACCCATGGGCCCCAGTAGCACACCCTGAATCCCTCTGGAGCACACGTGGGCAAAAAGCAGATGCCCAAAGAGCTAACACAGCAATTTCAGGACTCTCACAGACTTCTGGGGGCTTTGAACCCTTGCTCCAGGGATCCCAAGGCATCTTTCTCCACACTGTGGCCTTTCATGGATCATCAGAGCTCACCCCAAGTCCCCATCTCTCAGAGGAGTATGTGTCTGCAGTGGGGGCAGTGAAAGTTCAGGGATGCAGTCACAGCACAGTGTGGGCAGCAGGAGGTGGAGCCACCACCCTCTGCACCCACTGGGTTTCACAAAATGAGCAGTAGCAGCAGCACTATTGCTTTCATATTTGCCTTTGTTTTCCCCCCAGAAAAAGCAAACCCATGCATTGGTCCATCTACTGCTCAGGAGCTGTACAAACACTGCTCTGAGGAGAACTCCGTACAAATAGCCTGCAGCAAGCACCCAGCACCCAACACTCTCAGCTCAAACAGTTGCAGGCTGGTTGGCAAATCCCTAAGCTACCAAAGTAAGGTCTTATCAACGGGAAGTGTCAGACAGACCTAAGCAACACTGAGCTGTCCTTCCCACATCAAGTGGCCAGAAAACACATAGGATTTGTCCAGCTGGGATGGCTCCCAGTCAGGCATTTACATTTATGGCTCATGGTTTTTAAAAATACATCCCAGTGCATGCACGGATGTACTCCAAGATACACTTACATCCACAAGCACATGACCCAGGAGGTGGGTTTGAGCTGAAGTGACTCAGCCTCCTGGTTACAGGAACAAAATTAGCAACCACTCATAAACGTCTTATGTCTTAGATGGGGCTAGATGGCACTGTAAGTTAGTTAATGTCCCTTTGCCTCAGGAGATTTCACCTTGGCATTATGATCAGTGGAAAACTGGTGCTCCCTAGGGTATATTTTCCAGAGCTGGGCTAGTAATTCACTACAACAGCCTGATTCAACACATTTTCTAGGTACCTAGTTAAGAGCTGTATCCAATAATTTAGTCATTCTTTGGAATTTACTTTTTTTTTTTTAGCGAATAATTCTTGGCTTGCCAAGATTTAAACATATGTTTTCCACCAGTACTTGGCCTACATTTCCCCCGCTTTAATTTATCCCATTACTCCTTATTAAGCCCTGCCCCCCTACCCCTGTTGTTCCCGTGCTGGATCCCTCTACCTCTCCCAGGAGAGCAGTGATGAAATGACATTTGCCTCCCAGACCTCCTGGCACATCACCCCTTCTCTTCGGGATCAGCCCAGCGGGGCAGAGAGCCTTCTGGCCTGGAGCCCCTGGAGCACTCAAGGATGCACAGCTGAAACAGAGCAAGGCAAAGTAGTGGAGGGAGGCAAGGACCAGGCTTGAAGGGACAATGCCTGGCTGTATCCAGGTTAGAGCATTCCAGTGCCACAGCCTCGAGTCACTGCCTGAGCTGGTTAGGAGATGAACCAGTAAGGATCTGCCCTATTCTCACACCCAGACCTTCCAGAGCCTCTGCACTCGAGCCAGCACGCTGTGGCTAATGGCACCGTGCCACCGTGTGGGAGGGGGAGGGGGACACGCCGTCTCGGTGCAGCACATCTGCCTCTGGGGCTGAGAAGAGGAGGGCCACCTCTTTAACAGAGACCCCCATCACATCTAATACTCAGATGGGTATCCCTCTCCCATCATTTAACAAAGGGAGCAGCCCTCTGGAAAAAAAAAAAAAAAAAAGGAAAAGAAAAGAAACCAACGCTTTTCCCAGCAGAGGATCCCATCAGCTCCCAAACAGCCCGGGTCATTCGTGCCTGTGAATCTGCCTTCCCGTTCCTCAAGTAACAGATTAGTCACGTACATTTGCAATGGCAGCGATTCTGCCAAATAGCTGAGGAGCGGGGAAGGAGGAGAACAGCAACATGAGAAAAATAGGCAGAGGAGAGATGAGAAATAAAATGTCTTTTCCTCTTCTCCCATGCCCCTTTGGTTTTCAACAGCGTTTGCATTCACAAGCTGCTAAACAGCTGAATCACATGCTGCAGGTGAAATCCAGGCATTATCTAGCCAGAGACTTGAACAACCCTGTCTCTCCTCTTTTGCCTCTGGGCTGGCAGGAGCACTGCCCAGCAGCCAGAATACTGACAGCTCCTCTGAGATTGAGACAAAAAGCCTTCCTAAATACGAACACTGTTTGGCAACTATGAAAAACTCTCACTTGAGTTCCCATCTTCTCAATGACTGACAAATGCCAGACCCTGCAGGGCTGACATAGGCTCCAGGCTGCAAAGCGTCCCACTTAGAGACAAGTCAGTCGGAGGGGAAAACAAACAGGCTAAAGGTATCCAAAAATCCAGCTCCAGATTAGTACGTGGCTCACTGCAAATAGTTACTTCCTTCTTTCAATAATACACATGAAAAATCACCATTGTCATTAGAGCAGCAGCTCGTGGAGCCTGTAAGCAGGTCATACAGCTCCTCTGTGCTGTACATGCTTGTGTCGAACTGCCCTTGTCCCAACACGCTTTCAGCTACAAATGCCCTGACAGGTAACAAAGAGGGAGAATCAAAGCAAGAACACCTGAGTGATCCAGTAACGGGAAAAAAAAGTGCAGGCTGTTTCAGGTCATTTGATTTGTGCACACATTCCCAGACACTCAGTCTTTCCCCTGTAGTTCAGGGAAATGCTAAATGGGCAGCATGGCCTGGAGAGACTGTAAAGAGGAGAAAAGAAAACTAGTGCCTGGGGGAAGCAGATGAGCTGATTTTCAAGAAAAGCGTTACTACTGCAATAAGAGATAGGGACATACGTAGGCAGTCCCCGTCCTGGTAATAAATAACAGCTACAAAACTCTTATTAACCTCTGTAAAATATGTTGGTTCTGCCAGTTCATCCATCACGAAGCTATCTGTCACATGTCAGCACTGCAGTACTCACTTCAGCTGTCCCAGAGAAAGACAGAAAACACAGCAGGTCGGTCACAGCATCCCACATGCCAGCCAAGGAAAGTCACAATTGCAAAGGACGCATCCTTGTTATGATAAAATGATGCTCCCCTCTTATATCCTCTGCATTAGGGGGCAGTTCTGAAAAAGGAGAATAAAATACAAGCATCACTTCTGAGACAGGAACTTCACTGTAACAAAAATATCAGAAAAACCCCCTCAGGAATCTTTTTCCTTTCCTTCCCACAAACAAGCAGCCATGGGTTTCGGCCTGAGCGTCTGGCCCAGTGCATTCACCTGCAGTCCAATGCGAGCCTGGCTGGCCCCATTCATCAGCAGGGATGGGAAGTGCCAAGTCCTTTCTCCTTTCCCCATCCCACTTCATGGAGGGGAATTCAAGAAACAAGCGGCCTGATACTGCTGAGAGAAGTCCTGTCCCATGAGTTGCCAGGCTTCCCCCACTGTTCCATTTCAGAAACAGTATGGGGAGGAGGGAGAAATGCATAAATCAGAGCTCTGATATCTGGCACTACACCAGGACATAGATTAGACTACTCAATCATTTTAATTCCTATCCAACGGTAATAATCTATTTAGGCAATTTACTCTAAAACATGCATAGCACTTTGGTCTGTTTATAATGTTAATTGGGGAGGTCCCGAACCAAACAGCCGCCCTGGGTAGCAAAGCTGTGTATTTGGGGGGATTTGTTTGGTTGGCTGTTTCCAGAACTGCACTAGCATAATGTTTTTCTTAGCTTTTTGCTTCAACATATATATTTTTGTCTGTTTACTTGGCAATTTCATGTACTTGGTAGAGAGAAAAAAAAAAAAGCAGAGCAGTAACCGAAATTACACACACTTCCCCACGCAACACAGGGTTATTCTTCCATGTCTTGTTCCTGCCCAGCATATTTAATTTTGTACTCCTTTGACTTGGATGCTCAGGAAGGATGCCATTTTTAGAGTTACCAAACCTAAGTAGCTGGAGCTACATAAATGAGGAGTATGTCAAGACCTAAGGGGAACCAATGGTTTTACTAGGTCATCAGTTAACCCACACAGACAGGAGTACAGGGTGTCAGTGAAGGAGACAATCCAGCTCCAAGACAGATGCCAGCATGGAGAGTTTCTTGCTCCACAGAGGCATTTTGCTCTCCCTTAAGGAAGATGGGACATCGGAAAGAGTTCGTCCCCCTCCATCCACACTGTTACCACCTCTGCTATTGCAGGTAAGCACTGGTAAGGATGTGCTGAGTATGCAGAAGCTATTGCCTGACATATACTGAATAAAACCACAGGGAAAAAGATGGTGCAGCCTCTGCTCTGGCTGTGTCCATCCCACATGTCAATAAGCAATAAAAACAGGGCACTGAAAAATAAACCACACTGCTTCAAAAAGCTCCCAGGAGCATATCTTCAGTGGTATCATATTTTTCCTGCCTCTTTCTGATCCTTTTTTTACTGTTGAAGTTGACATCTTTTTCCTCTTGCTGAACCAGCATTTCCTGACAGCAAACCATAGTCAGAAATTTTCCATCCAGCTCTCAAGTGGATTTCAACATTCAGCGCTTGTGCATGCTTATGAGAAGATGTTAATGTCAACCTCAGAAAATTATCTACAGGATGTGCAAAAGGGTATCACCAATGAGGAGCATCACCCACGTTTGGGGAAGTTCAGACACTGGCTGGTTTCTTTGCCTCAAAACTGGGGACAGCTCTTCTCTGCTCACTTACATATGTAATGGTGATCCTCATTTGCATGTTTATTGCCCAACTGACCTGTCACTTGGAAAAAATCCTTCCACAGGGAACACTGCCTTTTGTGACAGAGCATATCCCCTTTCAAACACCCTAGGGACATTCTGATGGTTTTAAAACCAAACATTTTGGAGAAGAGCATTGCTCTCCCAATAAACAGCAGTACAGACAGGCCTCAGAAGCCAAACAAGCAAGACAGGAGCTTGTGGGAGGAGATGGTAGTAAATACAATAGCCAGCTTCTTAATCACCATTCCCAATGCCTGATAATCATTACCTTGTCACAGCTGCCCTGGTCATAGCACTGACAGGACAGCTCTCCACATTTCCAGGACTTTACCCAGTGAAATCTCCTCAGGGATAAACAGGGACTTAAGTGTAAGCACACCTAAGAACTTTTAAAGAAGTTGGAAAAGAAATATCTCCTGCTCTGCCAGAGAGCCATCAGTCACAAGGCAGCCCAGGAACAGTAGCCTCCAGTCTGCAGCAGTTGCACTTCAGCAATCCCAACAGTCAAGGCTTTTTTGGGAGTAGGGATGGACACAGTGAAAACCAGCCTGTCCCACTCAGAATTTCTGCCTGCAGGGCACTCACGCCAAAGCTGTCTTAATATGGTTTTAATGGCAGTCAAATGACAAGCAAGGCATCATTCCCTTCAAAGCCCAGCACTCCTTCTCCACTAAGATATCTACAACTGCTATCATCAGCTTAAGGGGCAATAACTTCACCAGGACACAAAGCTAGTTTATGAGGGGGAAGGTCCAGAGTTAACCGAAAGTCATTAAACCACCCACTGTCATCAGCCAGCAGCTCTGAGCACACTCGCAGGGAGGCAGTGGAGAGACACAATATCCCAGCAGCATGTCCGAGAGAGGATGCGTTTTCTAAAGGACACAGCTGATTCATCTCTGCACTTAAAAATCTCGGGCAGTTTCAGCTGCAGAGGCCTGACCTGCTTGGCATCCAGCCGGCCGGCATCAGCTGCCTCCTGGAAAAGGGAAAGAAAAAAAAAAAAACTTTCAAATTACAGAGTGGGCAGAGGAATTTGGAGGTGGGGAAAGGAGCGAGTGTGGGGAGAAAGAGGTGGGCTTGCAGGCTCTGGCTGAGTAACAGGCTAATTCCACCCTGCTCCCTGACCACGACTCCATCTAATTACCCTGTTTCCTCTGAGCTGATTGGAAAGTGGCCTTGTGTCTGGAAAAGGCAGTAAGCATCTTACATGCATCTGTTCCACCTAATCCCTAATAACTAGTGCCTGTGTGTTCCGGGAGAGGAGGAGGAGGTGGGGGAGGACAGGCAGGGAAGGGTTTCCCATGTAGGCTGCCATGTGGCAGTGGGCAGGGCAGCCCTGTTGCCTGGGCCGGGGGCTTTCAGGGAACTAAGACTGTTCCTCTTCTGCCCGTTTCACAATCTGGAGGCTCTTTCCTCCTTCCCCTTGCAATAATAACAAATTTCATTAAAAAAAAAAAAAAGAGAAAGAGAGAGAGAACTAGGGCTGGGAAGAAGGACACATTTTGCTGAGCCTCGCTGCAGTTGGGATCTGTTTAAGCCACTCGTTTTCCCCTTGCCCTAATCCTACATTATCCTTTAGGCATGACGTGCAATTCCTGAAGGGGGGTGGGAAGCACTCTCCAGGGCCCTGCATGGTTTGCCCAGGAATTTGGATTGCACTTTTTATGTGCAGCTCCGGGAAGGGGCAGAGGGATAATTATGCAGCCATTTAGTAGCCAGACAGGCACATTTTCAGCGAGCTCTTCCTAGTGGGAGCTAATTCGACGCGGGGAAAGCGCGAGGATAAACAGCTCCATTTGCCAGTAAAAGGATTGTCACATCTGGAATTTACACAAGTTATGAGGAGCCAGGAGCCACTATTTTGTTTCACTCGCACTGTGTCATAAAACATGTTAGCACTTTAAAAGTGTTGCAAGGCAGATGGACACAGGACAATGACATCTCCCATAACCCTGCCATGTCCTTGCCATGGCAGGGGACACCGGACTCAGGCCCACGTCTTGCTCAATGCCCTCAACTTTGTTCCAGCCCCTGGGAAGGGAGGTTTTTGGCCTCCAACACAACCAGCTGGCGTCACATCTCCACATTACAGCCTTGGGAGGCTCCCAGCTGGGAGAGGGACATGCTGTGCCCCCTTGCACACCTCATAGGGGATGCCAGCCTTCCCCCCAGGCTCAACCCACATGGAGGAGAACTAAGTAACCAATCACTTAAAACCAATTTCAAAAAGGTTGGCTGTGCCTCTGTGGGGTGTTTATTTCCAAGAGCTTTCCACATTTATCCAGCCAATTTTCCACTGTTTTGCTTTGGTATTTTTGCAGTTGCAAGCTGTGAGTGCTCCTACTGCAAGAGCCTCCTTGCTCATGCTTCAGCACACCAATGATGCCAGAGGTGATAATGAGTCCCAGAGGCTGAGATGCACCTGGTTCCCATAGAAAGCCCTTGTCCTCACCCCAACAAAAATACTGGGAAGCATCCTGCAAAAGAGTGGTAGGATACAGACGTCCACAGGCTAGACCCATTCCATCCAGTTATGGTGGACAGAAATTAAGAGGAAGAAAACCAAAGTCAATGGCATTAGCCATTTCACCTTTGGTGCTTCAGATCTGCACACAGGCCTTAAGGATGAGCAAGGCAAAACCCAACAGCCCACCTCTCTCAATTTACTTTTTCTCTCATTTTGTGTTATAGAGCAGCGGTTACCCAAGAAACCTGCTGCCCACTGACTTTCATGAAGGATTGAGCCAAACTGGATGAGAAAACAAGTATGAGCACAAAAGTCATCTCTCATCCCATTGTGCTGGTTGTGAAACACTGTACAGAGGTAAAGACCTGCAGGTTATCATGTAGAAACCTGGCTGTGATTTATATCTTCTCTTCACCCTCCCTCCAAGGGACAAAGTGCTGCCTTGGGGAGGCTCATGTCACTCTGCAGAGGACTGGAAGCATCACTGCTCACTATGCTGTTTGCTGGTGGGGTACAATCCCAGCTTTTGTGAGTCATCCACCTAGCCCATCCAGTACCAGATCCACTGCCTGGAGTCCCACCAGTGCTCGCATGTGCCTCCTGGGGAGCAAATCTCATGGCAGGGACAGCTCCCCTGCAGTGGGATGCACAGCACCAGCCCTTCAAGGGTGACGGGAGATGGAGAGAGTCAGCTGCCTTCTCCTTGAGCTCTCGTGACTGGCCAGAAAAGTGAAGTGAAAGAACATTATGGGAACCTGCAAGGTCGAACTTTGCTTCTAATGCTGTCTTCCTGGTTCACAGGCTTTCCTTTTTGTTTTATTTTATCACATTTTTTTTCTCATCAAGATAATACTTTATTTTCTTGATGAGAAAGATGCACCAGTTGAGCTTCAGCTTTGTTAACATGAATCATGGAATCACAGAATCATTTAGGTTGGAAAAGACCTCCGAGATCATCAAGTCCAGCCTTTGACAAATCACCACCTTGACAGCTAGACCATGGCTCTTAGTGCCACATCCAGTTGTTTCTCAAACACCACCAAGGACAGTAACTACACCAACTCCCTGGGCAGTCTGTTCCAATGCTTAACAACTCTTTCCATGAAGAAATTCTTCCTAATGTCCATTCTGAACCTGCCCTGGCATAGCTTGAGGGTATGTCCTTTTGTACTATCACTAGTGTCCTGGGAGAAGAGGCCAACCTCCACCTGGCTACAACCTCCTGTCAGGTAGTTGTAGAGAGTGATGAGGTCTCCCTTGAGCCTCCTTTTCTCAACTAAACAACCCCAGCTCCCTCAGCCACTCCTCATAGGACTTACTCTCTAGACCCTTCACCAGCTTCATTGCCCTTCTCTGGACACACTCCAGCACCTCAATGTCTTTCTGCCCTGGTCCTGCTGGCCATACTATTGCTGGTACAGGCCAGGATGCCACTGGCCTTCTTGGCTACCTGACCACACTGCTGGCTCATGTTCAGCCACTGTCAAACAGCACCCCCAGGTCCTTTTTTGCTGGGCTGCTTTCCAACCACTCTACTCCAACACTGTAGAGCTGCCTGGGGTTGTTGTGACCAAAGTGCAGTATGCAGCACTTGGCCTTGTTGAATCTAATACCTTCGGCCATGGCTCATCAATCCAGCCTGTCCCGATCCCACTGCAGAGCTTTCCTATCCTCCACATGCAGAAGGCATCTCCTGTCACTCTAACTAAAATTTAAAGCCCTTTAAGGTAACTTGATGTGACTTTCTCATGAGTAAAGGCTCCTGACACTTTAAGATTAGCAGTTGAAAGAAAAAAAAATTAAAAGTGCTTTCAAAACCTCCATCTTTAGGTAACAGATAAGTGGCATAAACATTGTGTGCCCAGAACCACAGGCAGTTTTCTGTTAATTGAGGCTGAAGTGCTGAAGTACTTTGAAAACAGAGGTCACCTTTCTCCCAAGTTGTAGAGATGGTTTTGAGGAGGAGCTGTGACCCCAGGTGTCCCAGTAGCACAGACTTTCCTGAATGTGCAAGAGTTGGCATGGAATATAAACAGTAGCAAACAGATGGTGTTTTAGGAGTAGGAAACATCCAATTGATCAAATTTATGGCCAGAGGTTGTCCTTACAATTGCAGCTGCAGCCTCACTACCTCCTCCTCAATGTTCCTACCAGCCATGCCACAATAGCTCCAGCCCTCTGAAGACCTTTTCCACAACCTGGTCATTACACCCTCAGGGAAAAAAAACCCAAACAAACAGTCCAACCTGGCATGAACTCTGCCCCCAAGCTACACCTACAAATGACAGGAGCTGCAGAGCGGTAAGAAGGAAGAAAATTTGGCTTGAACAGATCTCCTCTAATGAGGAGTCAGTACAGAAGGACATTTATTTGCACCAAAGTGCCAAAGACAATGTAGAAACTTACCTAGCATTTATTTGCAGTGCTAGGAGGAGAACACTGAGGTACCTAGGCTTCCCACAGTTAGTGCCTGTAGGAAGAACAAATGACCACAGTTCAGGAGACATGTCTCATGGTCCCATGTGGTACATAGAAAGCTTCAATCAGTCCCTCAATGTCTTGCATTCTTTGAGATCCCTTTCAAAGCCATTAAAAGGCTGCTTAAAACAACTGAGTTCTTTGCATGACAAATTCTGCATACACAGATATCATGGTTTTCAAAACTCCTAAAAAAATAAATTCACTGTATCCCAGTTCATGCTCTGCATATGGCATGATGCTTTCAGCCTAGATGGATGAAATAAAACAATGACTATGTTATATGATAGGGCTTAGCATGAACTGGCTATTTTCTACTCTGCCTTCACTGAGGTTCTATCTTTCCAGGAGAAACCTTCATAAATTTTCCATTTGGGGATACTGAGCAGATTTATTCTGACACCCTTCTCTGAGGAAAGTCTGTAGCTTCTGAAAGATGGGACGTGGCTGCAGCATCTGCATGATCACAGCCCACTGAGGGGCATTTGTTATCACCCGTCCCAACTGAGCTGATTAATCCTCAATAGCAATGGCTTATTTTAATTGTCTGAACTCTGTCAAGGCAGGGCCAAATCCCCTTAGCTTCTCTAATTCTAGGAGCTGGATTTTCAGCTCACTTCATAGGGTTTTTGTCTTTCAATCTTGCACAATCTTTGTACAAGCCATACCTTGGGAAAACCCTTATCTGTGAGTTCCTGTCCTGGACAGGGAAAAAGCTGATCTAACATGGAATATGACCCTACTTTGAAAGTGTCCCTGCAGAGGTCCTTTCCAACCAAAGTGTCTCTGAGATAAAGGCATTATACTACTTGAATGGGGATAAGCAGAGCAGAAGTTGCATGAAGCTGGGCTGACCCAGAGCATGACCAGGGCACTAAGCACTCCTGGGAGCCTGGAGATGCCTAACTGGGGGCCAATGCCTGTCCAGAGATGGTCTCCTTTGGGGTGGTTGATACTCAGCAATGGGTTCAGAAATAATGCCATGCTAATGGGTTTGGGGACTGAGTGTCCACTCCTGAAAATCTCAGCTGAAAGCACTCACCCAGTGCTAGGCAGTGAGTGAGCTGACAGAAGCACAAATCATGCCTTCGTTCTCCCTGTTGCCAGATTTCTTCTTTAGCCATATGATCTATGGTAAAAACTTACCTGCTGCAACTTTATATAACAATTATGTCATCCTTAGATTTCAGACAGCACCTGCAAAATCCAGTTAACTTACCACACCAAAAAAAAGAAAACAACATGGTACTTCAGATGAGAAGATAAAATGATAGCCCTGTTTTCAAGGGTGAAGCCTTTACAGTTTATAATTAAATATAACCCTTTATTTGAGCTATTAACCCAACTTTAATGGAAATCCTTGAGAACTTTACTTAATGTTCTGTAATGGGAATATGTAAATAAGGCATTTCCAAAGCAGATAATGAACTTTTTTTACAAACATCAGAATGTGTTTTTCCCACACCACAAATGTTATAGGTGATCCAACTGAGGGGCCAAGCAGACACAAACTGTATACTTTTCCATTTCCATGTGAACTGGTGTAAATCAGGAAGAATTCATCTAGTCATTAAGCATAACAGAAACACAGGGGTTTGCTTTGCCTATAGCTTATTCATCTATGGCTCTATATTTAAATATTTTCACAGTATCTCCCACACTGGGGCTTGGGGGTTCATAGGCAGTCAGAGATGCGATTAGATAAAAGACTAATTTAAGGGCTATTTGACTTTTCATCCTTATTCCTTACTGCCTTGCTTTTGTGGGTTTAAAGCACAATCTTTTGACTAATTAAACACATACGAATATCCTGTTGCCTGTGCACTGAATATATAATTAGACTCAAGAGAATGATTATGTGCTCTCTAGATGACACTAACACTTCAGCATAAAGGTACCCCAGACACCACTAAATGTAACCTATGAGCTCCTGCTAATAACGTGCTGCCTCTGATCTCCAGAGGATTATCTTACTCTAGAGCTCTTATAGGAGCCATATATTGAAAGGGGCCTGAAACAGACACCCTGTAATTTATGTCTCTGCTTAGTGCCTCAATGAGGAAAGGTGGCCTTTGCTCTAAATTGTAAGGGTTTCTTTCCTTCTCTTCTTTTCAGGTCTGAAGTTAAGGCACGTGATCTTCAGAGAGTAGAATGCTGTAAGGAACACCTGGGTGGTTTTAGGGAAGAAAGTGTATTTTGTTGCCCAACCTCCATCTTTTTTTTCTTTTTTTTTTCATATTCAGGACCACTTTTTCCCCTTATAAACACAGAGAAACCTCTTAAATAAATTATAGTAGGCAGGGCCCTGTCTCTCTGCTCCAAAATTAAAGATGTCTGCTGCTTTATCCTCACCAAGCACTACCTCCTAGTGCTATTATTTAGTATACCTCATAAATATCAGAGTCTATTTCCTTTCCTCTACTTGGCATTTTTCCCATCACTTTTATGCTGCTGGGCTTTGGTTTTTTTGTTGTTTTTTAACAGAGGTTACCCTCCCAGCCACTACATGATAATGATTTTTTTTTTTCTGTGCTCTGTGGTTAGACCAGCTCAGACAACTAGATAAATATTGTGGGGATCTGACCCTTAAATATCAGGTTTGCCTGTGTTTTTTCACAGATGTCTTTATTTCCTTAAATTGTAGGTGGTCTCCTTAAGACAGCAGGAAGACAAGCCTGATGTAGTGAAAGGAGGGGAAAAAGAAGAAGCAGAAAAATCCCCTTAGGATGTTTCCTATGGTAAAACAGAGTAAAGAATATTTTCAGAAATGGTAAGAATATTTCAGGGCAGCTCCAGACGAATTCAAATCCAAATCTTCTGTGAGGTTCAGTGAACTCCGCAAATTGTGTGTTTCCTCCAAAACCCCAAACCAGGCAACCTGAACCTGATTTTGGAGTGAGTACTGGGGATACTGGCATTTCTGTACCCCTTGGCAATTGTGAAGGTGTGATTTTTTGATTTATGTTTTTTCAGAGTAAAGTCTGCTTAAAAAAAGAATGAGTGAGCTACTGAAAAGCAGCCTCTATCAACTAATATCAACCAAAGATTTAGATAAGGAGGGGAGAATGCCTTCTTACTAGAAGTATGGGCTCAGTGTAAGCAATCTGCAAATTTCCTCTCATCTGAAAAAGCAAGTGATACTTGGACAGGCCAAGAGATAACAACAGGCATGCAGCCATAATGTTGGCAATACCTGTGACATTGCTAGCATTACCCTCATGTTAGCATGGCAAAGCATAAAGTATCATTGCAGTTCAGCCACTTTTCCACAGGGCCTACCTCCTTAAAAAACTTCCTTCAGCAGGAGATGCTTACTTTTTTTGTCGTTGTTGTTTACACTGTCAGTAGGACATGTCCTCTGCTGGTACTGAGAAGAACTGTACCAGAGAAGACGTAGGACCTTTGTCAGTGTACTCGATCTCCTGATTTCATCACACATAACATGCTTCACTGCCATTGCTTTACTTTACCCCTTGCTCAACACAAAGAGGTACCCAGACTTCAGAGTTATCTATGCCTAAGCTCCAAGGTAGATATACCTGAACATTGGAAATGAAGCACACATCTCCTTTACAGCCCCCAAAGTGTGCCATTTGGAAAGTTTAGGAGCAAAGTAATTACTCATCTAGGGAGCATAGCTTATTGGTCCCAGCTTATATCAACCAACTCAAGGTAAAACTTCTTTCCCGGGGCCACAGGTGGTCCAGTTGGCTCCGTTGACACCTCTCTGCAGCTCACCTTCAGCCGTGGTGGAGCTGCTCTGTGCCACTCACCACACTCTGCTTGTGAGGCCTTGAGGGTTGCAGGTACCTGACACAGGGCATCTGGTGGGACCCTTCATTCACTTTTCTCAAAGTCATTTCCTTTTGGGAAGGAAAACCCAAAGTGTCTGCCTACTCACATGGAAACATACCACATATCTCAATCAGAGCTGCTAAGGCAGATTGCTAAACTTAATTACCAGTTCCAAGGGCTGAGATAGTGAATGACAGGTCAATTCATGCAGTGAGCTAGCAAAGATTGCTGATAAATGCTTTCTAATTGAAAGGATGATAAAACACCTATTAGTCACTGAGGAGCTTGGAGAATGAGTTAGCCCTGGTTTTTTTTACACTATGAAGATCAAGAAGTGCTAATCTCATTAGCACTCTGTCGTCATTTCCTACCAGCCTAGTCACTCAAAAGGTCCAGGAGGGATTGTGACATTACAGGAGGGTGACCAGTCACTGTTCTCTCAGTCCTATTAAGGAGATGAATAGAGAGAAGTATTATCAGTGTGGATAGTCTGTTGTACTCTGGAGAACATCAGACATTTTTATGAATTGGGAAAAAAGCAAAGAACAAAACTAATCTCTTACACAGATCTCCCTTGGAAAAGCAACTGTGTTAACAATATGTTGTATCCTTCGCACACCACCTTCTAGCCTGAAGCATAAGACAGAGGTTAGTGGGCATTAGGGGGGCAGACACTTGAGGCCCACCTCCAGCAATGATCTGTGTACCAGCAATTTGAAACTCGAAGGCTGAACTTTGCCCTAGACAAACTACTACATAGGCACATGTACCTGTTTTTCACTAAGGCATTAGGACAGTCACTCTGGCAGTAGGACACAGCAGTCACACAGGATGAGAAATACTCTTAGATTGTCACAGCACAAAATGCTACCAGAGCTGTCCTGCAAAAGCTCTGTGCCTAGACATGACCCAGAAGTTGCCTTCTGCAGAATTAAGTAACACAACACTTGCTGCTGGGAAGACACGAAAAGAGGCACCACCCATTAGCAGGAACCTCTGCTGCCTTGTTTCCACACTGTGCAACCCTGGATGATCTTTTTCTGCTGTTTGTCTTTCATTTCCTGCTTTTTTGCTGGTCCTTTTAGACCATGAGATATTCAGAGTGAGACTGACAGTGTGTTTGCTCTGTGCTTAACACAATGGGCTACAGCCCTCTCTTAAGCTTCTAGGTACTGCTTTCATGTAAACAATAATCCATGACACTTGCACACACTGCATTGCTGAAATGCAGCCATGCTAGAGGTAAGGTTGGGATGTGGCCAAGTGACAAAAGCCACAGAACACATATAAGGTAAAGCTTTGCCAAAGACAAAAGGTCAAGTCGTTTTTGCACCCTTAAGAAGCAGACCTCACCTTATGTGTTGGGATGTGCCTTACTTTCCCCCTTTCTGTCTCACCAACACCCACACAGTACCACTCAGTATACAGTATTTGATATCTACATTAGGAAGCCCAAGGTTTTCCAGAAGGTTGCAGCACTCCTGAAACTGTGCTTTCCATGTTTAACTATTGACAGATTTACTGTCTCTATATCAAAAATTGTGTAAATTCTTTCCACAAAGGCCATTTCCCATGGAAAGAAGTGTGCCAACTGGTATATCTGACTAGAAACTGGCTTGAGGGGAGAGAGAAAATAGTTGCACTAACCAGTGTGTGAAAGCAGTCCAACGATGAGATGATTAGTGGTCGTTGTATTTATGGATTCAAATACTGTAGAAGATTGTAAAACTGTAAGATCTTGTTCTTTTAATTGCAGATCTCCAAACTTTTGAAAGCCCAGATCAGTCTTGGTCAGCTCATTCTTGTGGCACTCAATACAGTTTGCGTCAAACCAAAAGCCTCAGGCTACTCACAGACACCCTTCTTCATAGTCAGAGGTACAGGTAGGTATTTTGACAGAACTGCAAGAGACAAATCAGATCAGCAGCTCTGCAAATAAAATCTTACAGATATAACTTGCAAAGGAGTAACAGTGATGCGCAACTATGGGCAAAAACTTCTTCCATCAGCTGCATCCAAAAGATATATTAACTAGAAGTATAGTGACTACAATAGTACACTAACATTTAGAACAATGAGTCTCATTTAGTGCCTGGCCATGAACAGAGGTCATCTCGTGCCATTCACTTTACAGCACACCTCTCAGACCTGCTCTCCATATGCTCTCCACATGTTATAATTATGTATCAAATATAGTCATGCATATATAATTATGTATCACATATATATATATTTTAATTTATGTGGTCTCCAAGAGTACTACCCCTGCTGTGCAGGTACTTATGTTGGTATAAAAATTCTGTTTACTGACTAATTAAAATATATTTCTATAATACATTTTATTATATAAGTTTATTTATATATTTGCTTACACTTACGTAAACATTTCTAAGTTAGGGATAAGCCACGCCACTCTACATCCATGTAAACTACTAAGCACCCATTCTCACTGCAAGATTTTCTACTAGGCACTTGGAAAAGTGCAGCAGCTGAAGCAGGCCAGTCCGTGGTTGTAGTGGTTATACAAAGCTTCAGTATACATCCCAATAAAGGCTCCCTAGCCATTTTCACACATACTCTGGAATAAAGGACACATATCTCAATGATACAGAAGCTTTTCTCCCTCTCTCCATGCTCTCATCATCAGTGAACATCCTTTGGATCAAAGATTGTTTTTTGATCCCAAGAAAAGACTAGCAGTGACGGCAGTGTTTAGGCAGTTGCTCCAACAGTTATTCACAGGAGTGCACTACAAATCATATCAGGCAACTGATTGCTTTTTTTTAATAAAAACATCTTTAATTTTTCGGAGTGTCTTTTTTTTTCTTGAAACACTTTCTCAAGCCAGCTACAGCTGCAACCTCCATCTCATCAAGCCACAGCCCAAATTAGCATCCATTCAAATTAATAAGAGAGATATCCCAAGTTTTATGTTTCATGCTTACTGTAAAACTGAGAAGATGTGAAGCATGTTTACAAATGCAGAGACATTTTGGGAGTTGCCCTGTTTGATGTCTGGACTTGTTTTGTACACACTCTTTATATTGGTACAAGTTCTTGGAGGAGGATCCTTCCACAGTGACTTTACTAAATTAAATTAAACGAAGCCTCCTTCTGTTTAAGCCAAAGGGAACATGGCTTAAAGCTTTTTTTTTCTTTTTTTCCAGTTGTAAGATATCTTTTTAGCTTATATCTTACTGTGTCATCAGCAATTAGGCATGTACAGGAAATCAATCTCAACAGGGATATAAGATTCAAAACCTGCCAGTAAGCATTAGATAACAATTCTTTTTAAACATAAGCTCTTCAAAATTATGCTTATTAGTGAAATACAGTGTCTGAGTCAAACACTTAGATAAAGTAATAGTAATTAATTTTGTTCAAAAGAATAAACCTGAACTGTTTTGGTGATCATAAGAAGACAGACCACTAAGATAAAGCCTGGCCAGACTTCCTCTAGGCTGAGAAGTATGCATAGCAGCATGACAATTGCTAGGAGGGATGTCAATGTAAAAAACAAACAAACAAACAAAAAACCCCCTCATAACAGAAATTTAGGCCTGAGAAATGCATGTCAGCCAGTAAGGAACTCTGTTCCTGTAGGCCTGGAGATTCAGGATGCCCTTACTGGGTGCAAACTAGAAGGATCACTTTTGAGGCACTTGTTTCCTCCAGTGATTGTTTTTTCCATCAAAAATTTTCCCCAATAGTTACTGGAGCTAAGATTTCCCACCTAGGCAGACAGGAAAACATAGATATTTTGTATTCGTATACATATGTCCATATCTCTGTACACACCTATGAATACAAACACAGAGAAGGTCAAATGCTGAGCTGAAGGGAGGAAGTGTCCCTTCTCTGGTTACATGTCTGCACATGTAACATCAGGTTCAAACACTGAGGTGAGGTAAATTGGAAATGCTCTTTTTAAAGTCAGTAGAGTTAGGCCATTTGATGATGATCCAAAATATCTGCTTTAAGTATGTAGGCAGGCCATGCCTTCTTAAATCTGAGCAGATCCACTGAGTCAGAGGCAGTTTGCAAAGAATCAAATTTACTCCTTTTTTCCCCTCCACCTGCAGCCTATTAATCCATAAAATTTGGAAAACAATGCAAACACACTGCAGTGTATTATTAGATTTTGAAAAGTCCTGCAGGCTGTTGGAGTTACTCGCAAGAGTTAGGTTAGCAAAGTTGCTCTAGCAACACAATTCTTGAGATGCAGTTAGCAAACCAGGGCTAAAAAAACAAAGAACCCACAAATCAAGCCCAGAAGAACTGGCAGCTTGTTTCATTGCTTCTGACAGCAAGGTAGCTTTAGTCCTGCTTTCATTTGGCCATGTGTGTCCTTAGAGATTTTGAAACTGGAAAGGACCTATTAGATATTTTGAATTGGGGTACTGCCAGTAGCTATTGCTTTCAAGACCTTTACACACTGAGATGGGAAGAACGCGTCCATGAAATAGATACTGGAGCCTGTGTGTTTGTGCATGTGTATGTCAACTTCAGAAGTAAAAAGGCCTGAATGAGTTAGATCTGTAAACTTAGCTCCCTTCGGGAAAACTCCTTCTCCAGAAACCTTCTACTTTTTTGGAAAATACACATTCATGTTATTCCAGCTCTCATATATTTTGTAATTCCAATATGCAGTGAGATCAGTGTCTACATTGGCATAAAGGATTCCTGCACAAACGAGGAATATGTCAAGACTTCTACACAGATACACAAATTTATCTATAAAAAGGCTTAACGTGCTGCTTTACATTCACAAATAATAGTGTATGGGTACCCAGATACACCTTCATCCTTGCTCTTAATAGTTTTCACTTAATGACTTTATTAGTCAAAATTCTTCTATATCATAGAAAGAGACCCTGGAAGACAGTTTGATGTTGAAAGGACATCACAACACTCTGCCTCTCTGTTTCCATCTTGCGTTTATATCCTGTGATTTCAATTCCACCTCCAAGTTGGACTGAAGTGGAAGAAAAACCCTCCACAATGCCCCTCCACAGCATCACTCTGACAGGGAGACAAAGACATGTCTCCATGGGATGGAGAGAGGCTCAGAGGACACATAGCTGACCACTGGTCTCTCTGCATTGCCTGCTGCACCTCTTGACCCTGTGCCACTTCCAGACTTTGAGTGTAGCAGTGGGCCATGGGCCCTTTCACCAGCCCTAACTCCCAGCAATTGTCTTTGTGATTGGAGAGTTACCTGCTTGCTCCATAGCTAGTAAAGGAAGCAACCAGACAACTGGAGCAATAGGCAAGTCCCTGTTGCCTCCCCATGGGATGGGACGTGCCCTCTCATCCATTTGCAGAGCTCTCTGGACCAGGAGTGTGAGAAGGGATGAGGCCCTACTCCACATCCAGCCATGGCAGCTGAGCTCAGCTGGGAGGCGCCTGCAGCCAGCTCCCAGGTTCAACCCTTCATGTCCAGCAGCAGCAGCGGGGAGTTCTCAGATGAATGCTCCTGCCTTGGAACTCACTCCCCTTGGCAGTTGCTCAGACCTTGAGTCCACTGACCTTCATGGCACTATACAAGCTTCATTCATTTTGCTTAACGTTCGATTAACTGAGTTTTCTTCTATAATTTACTCTCAGATTGAGGCCTCCAAGGCACACAGGAATGAGAAATAAACTTCTTAAATTTTTCTGCAAAAGACAGCAGGGCAGCAAAGTAAATACAGTTACTCCATGCAATCTAAATCAAAAAACAGTATACAGAAATGTATACAAGAAAAAAACTTTAACATTGATAAACCTAAAAACACTGGCAGGGGTCTGTAAAGAGTTGACTGCCTCTGCTTATCTCCTTGGCAAAAAACTCACTTTGGACACAGATCAGAGTTACAGCAAAGGGCCAAAAGAAAATGCACAATTAATCTTTCTTGTTGTTGTTTTTAAAAACACCTGTTATGCTAAGGATGCAAGTAAAGTTTTTCTATTTCTTTTGTCTCTGAGCAATTGCTAGAGCTGCTGCAGAGATATTTTGCAATTGTGAATGCAAAAGGAGGTGGTTTATCTGGCAATCAAGCTGTGGTTCCCATGATGAAAGAGTCTGAGGACTCTGGCACTGGCATGCACATACCAGCTACTCCCTCCTGTGATACTCTGGGCTGCAGCTTACCCACTCTCTCTTTTTTTTTCCATGTCAGGACTTTGTCATAAAGTTTCTGAACACCTGGGCTGTGGCTTCAAGTTATCTCCCATCCCAAATGAAGGGACTGCCTTAGGGGAAGACAACCTAGCTAAAGGCTCGTGTCCTAGTTGCCAGGACAAAGTAGGGGAGCAGAGAGATTTAAGGGACTTAAGGGATTTTAAAGTGTTCCCTGTAATTTGACACTTATTAATCATGTTCCAGCCCTCTTACTGCCTCCAGCTCCTTCATAACTCAGTATGTACCTGCAGATCTCCAAGGGTTTCTACAGGTGAAAACAAGAAGATCTGAATAGTTCCCAAAGTACTTCAAAATTAATTGGGTAGATTATGATGTTGAGGTTTGTTGAGCATTTTCAAAAATCCTGACAATTTACGTGGACCAAAACAGGGCAGAGATGACTTTCAGAGTCAGTATGGTTGGAGCACATTCTATTTCCTCAAAGATAAGAGAGAATCGTTTCACACTTTGCCCAGATTTGCAGCAACACTGGAGCTATGTGAATCATGATGATAAATGTTGCAATGCACAGCAGACTCCTGATACAAAGTCTTCTCTTTATGAAGTTTTCTTGTTTCTGAGAGAGTATGATGTAGCTCTTGGGCAGATCCCAGTCGGTAGAAGCCCACTTCAGCACAAACTGCACTGAGACCTTTATGGCAGAGATGAATCCTCTCTTCCTGGCCAGACAGCGCAAACACTGCTCAAACATGCTCATCCTCCTTGGGTTGGATCTGGTGACTCCTGGAAAAAGGAAGACATGAGTACTACACTTTTGTGCCTCAGACATAGAAAAGGACAACCTGTGCATAGCTAACACCTATTCACCTGGACACTAATGGTGCATCCTTACACTGGGCTTTCAGCTTTGCATATTTTCAGTTTGATCTCAGGTAAGGTAAGGTAGCATTCAGCACTCACACAGCCTCACCATTTTGGGAGAACCAAGCAAAACCCTGCAACTTCAAAATCTACATCTGCATCCACATTTTGTAGCTCTTGCCCAGCCCTGCTTTGCATTAATAGTTTGGGAAAACACCATTACAAGAAGAAGAAAAAATCAAAAGTTTCCTACTCTGCATGATGAAGAACCGACTTGGGAAATCACCTGACCCACTAGCCCTGGAAACAAGATGCCAGGCATAAACATTTCATCCAGCTGAAAGTAAATACAGATCCTTCTGCTAAACTTCAGTTCCAGACACACAAAAAAAGGCTTGAATGAAGGAGTGAGGCCAAAAATTAACTTCAGCAGCATGAGTAGGCACAGTGCTGGGGAGCACAGGGGAGTAGAGGTGGAAATCATTTAGCAAGAGTACATGGTGGGAATTTGAGTGACTCATTATTCCAAAATGTTGGAAAACACTCTTGGTCCCACACCATGGTGTGGCTGCATATGCTGAAGGTGTCTCAGGTTCCAAGAGGCAGAGGCATCCGTGGGGCACCTGGGTACTCCTGGGAATTCTCCATGTCCCTTTGATTCCCAGGCACAGTGGCAGGATCTGCACATGCTCTGAAGGGTTGCATCCCCGCTGTTTCAGGCAGTCCACGTGGCTGGGGGCAGCTGGTCCCCCTGAATGGGGCAGCTCAGGTGTGTGATCCTGTAGGGGTACACAGGCAAGGAGATCAGGGCCTGTGTGTTGCTGTGAAGATGACTTTGATCTTCCTTTTTCTGGAAAAAGTAAAGTGGTGGGAAGGATAGAGACGGAAGAGGAGATTACAGAGCACATAACCACCCAGAAGTATTGCCCACCACCTGGGAATCCCCCGAACATGGGAGAGGGCTTCCTTTGCCAGAAAGCTCAGCCAGCTGTTTTCCCAAAGGGCTCCTTGGCATTAGAAGTATCTACACATAACGAGGAGAATCTTTTAGCCTGTTCTGCTTTTTATTAAGGACTTAGTAAGCACTTTCTTAATTCATTTAATGACATCTTTCCTTTGTTTCCCAAAGCCGGTCACACACTGAAATTACTGACCTTAGTAAACACCAAAAAAAGAAAAAAAACCCACTCTTTTTATTGAAAAGCTTGGCATTAGTTCCTAGTAACAACTGCTGAATCCTTATGGAAGAAGCCAATTAAGCAATAAAGCACAATGAAGTACAGCCTATTACACTAACATAATAATTCACACCTACAGTATTGCTACTAGAATCACACCTGCAGTGTTGCATAAAGCCAAAAGCCAGGAACTGTTAAAACAAGCTGGCCAGTTTATTATTACAATGTAATTTCTGCCTGGGGATACACTGCAGAAATTATAAAATATTGATATATATTTTTATTTGAGTGTGAACAAAAATCTGAATTTTAAAAGGGAAATGAACGAGTGATTTAAGAGTAAAGTCAGATGGAGCTTGATTCATTTGAAATTATAAAAGGCCAAATGCTAACAATTAGCCAGTGGGGTGGGGGTCTGCAGCAGAAGGGGAAAGGAGTGGATAAGGTGACATCTTGCATCTGCTCTGTGTCCTGCTTTCATGGAGCAGGTATTCATCTGACCTTAGCTGATGGACCTCATTGAAGCCAACAGAGCTATCATGTACACTGAGCTAGCTGTCGGGCTGGAAGTAATTTGATGGGAAAAAAATTAAGTGCTTAGTCAGAGTATCTAGCATGCCTTCCCTTTGAAACATGCCCCAGTGATAACTATCATAATTATACTTCCTTGCTCAGGTTGGTTACAGAGGAATTAGGCAGCTATCGTCCATTCTTGCTCTGTGAAGAGTGAAAGGCATCTGAGTTAAAGACATGGGACATGGCACTGCTCAACTCTGTCAGCAGCAGGTCACCCCATTCCAAAGCCCTCCCAAACAAGGAAGAACTAAAAGCAACAGATCTAGAGACAGTAAAGGCCCCTTCTCTTATGGCACTCCCCAGTTAGTTCAGAAAACAAAAAAAAATGTTTTCTTACAGCATGAATGGGGCTGTACATTCCCATTTCATTTGGTTATGACCTTAAATGAACCAGTTGCAGGATATAAATTAGGGAGTGGTGCTCTGGTACTTGGGATATACTCTTTCCATTAAAATTTTGGCAGACCAGAGAGCAGATGTAGCCTGCTCCTGCTCTAACACCTGGTGGGCACTGGGCATCACGGGGGAGTTGCCTGCTGGCATTCATTCTTAGTGCACCTGTAACGCATTGCCTAAAGCCACCCCTGGTATTACAGGCAAAATAAAGGCATTGCCTATTCCCATGCAATGGCAAAGAAACCATGCTCCTCGCTGTGGGCTCCTTTGGCAAGCTGGGGCCCTGACGAACAAGCTCCACAGCTTCTGTGTCTGCTCATTGACCTGATGGCCTGAGGCTGGTCACCTCAGCCTGGCTATCACATCCTCCTCCTGCCTGGCCTCCCCTGCCTCCGCTTTCCTGTCTGTCTGAAGAGCTGCCACAAAAATAACCTTCCCTTCCCACTTACTGTGACCTTGTCCCCAGGTGCCCCTGGGAGGCAGCAGTCACACCAGATCTGCTGTACAAAGGCTGCAGCCACCTCTCCTGGTAACACTTTAACTCTGAGCAACCAGGCAGGCAGGAGAGAGGTCAGGGTGGTCCCTGTATCACCTCTGCTGACCAAGTCCATGGCACACCAGTCCCTCATACAGAGAGCCTCCTCAGCACTGTGTGGACAAGGGTGTCCATCCTGCATTCTTGCCCTACCCTGCATTCTGGATCCCCCAGAGTACCTTTGGTACAACAGCTAGTGATGATGCTTGCTCGCCACAGAGGTAGAGGACTGCAGGGGTACTTGACCCAGGCCATGTCCCTGTGCCCTAGGTGGGCCCTTGGATCATGCCAGACAGTCTCCGGGAGTCCATGTGTGATAAAATCCAGGGGTCCATGCACTCCATGAGGAGCTGAACATATAACCTGTTCGAAATCCCATACATTACAGCCCAAAGAGTTACTCAAGATTACCACTAATTAGTTAAACAAACCTCACCCTCTGTGATTTCTATGGAGACTCGGTGGCCTCAGCCTCCACTGCTTCTCTCTGGTGCCCAGACGTTATTAGGGGCACTTGTCTCAACACTTGATTGTCTTACAACATTTTTCTGAAGCACTGTTTGCTTTAGACTGAGGATTTCTGCGTGCAAAACAAAACAAACAAACAAACAAAAAAACCAAAACACAACACAACAGACAAGAAGATAATTTCTAGGAACAAATTAATGGCTTTAGGAATCAAGCTGGGGGAAGGGAGTGAGAAAAAAAACAGCAGGAGCTGAGGGACTTGAGAAATGCCTGGAGCATGCCCAGACCTTGTGCTAAAGTGAAACGAGGTGAAAATGGGTCAGATTTTTTTCTTTTAAATTTGTATTCTACCTGTTTAAGTGGCTCCTTGAAAAGTTGTAACAGCCAAAAATGTGTTTCACAGCTCTCAACACTGAAGGGAAGTAAGAGTAATCTAGTCTTTCTCGCCTTTTTTTTTGTGAAACAACATGCCTTTGCAAAGGTACAGTGCCGTGCTCAATTCAGTTCCCAGGCTGCACTACTAAACTATCACAAATACATACAACTAATTCTAAAACCTAGAAATATAGGGGAAGGGGAATGACACTATTTTTTTTGTTTGTGTTTAAAGAAGCCATTTCTAAAGATGTAGCAAGGAAAAAAAAAGGCATAGAAAGACACATTTTATATTAAGACCAGATGTGAAAAGGGGGAAAAATACTAGGTTTGTGCCAACCAGCATCGAGGAGAATTTTTTATGTTTCAGCTTTGGAGTTGAATCTGCAGCACCACGCGCCGCATGCTGATATCCATCAGTCTAATGAGTATGGCATTTTAGCAGCATAACACTCCTGCCAGCAGAGAAAAGGGAGTTGGTAAACTAAAAGCAATCTCTTCTCACCGTCTATTATGGTATAACCTTTTGGACAGTTAGTGAAAACCAGTTCAAACTGTGTTGCCGTCCAAACTTCAGACCCATTGAAAAGCTTGCCTTGGCCCCAGGCCAAAGTCCAGTGTTTTATTACCAGTCTCATGTCTTTCTGTCCCTCGCCTTCTATTATCCCCTTATTTTCTTAGCTTTTTAGGAAAAAAAAAAAAAGAAAATAAGTATCCTTATAGTACAACACTATCTTAACAAATCCTGGTACATGTCATGGACCTTTTTAATTGATTCCACATCCAAAACAGAAGACTTGGGCTATTTTTGTTGTTCAAAGCTGTACATTGGCCAACATCCTCTGCATATAATTAACCCCCTATTTCCATGGAATCTCTGCATTAACTTATTACAGACTCGCCTGGTAATGAACTCCCGGGAGAAGTCCACATATAAACATTGGCCATTGGCTTTGCTGCCCACGTGGATTAAACAAAAATTAATCTCATCTATTTGGTTATTCATTTGGTGTCTTTAAATTGGAGGCGTTTTTCTGCTTCGTTTGATGCACACAAAGAAAGAGGGATCTGGCTACTGAACTTTATCCAGAAACATCCATGTGTGGAGCAGATTAATGGGAACTTTTCATACCCATAATAGCTTTACAGCAGCAAAGTAGAACACGCAGTTCTCCCCGGGTGACTATAAGGCTCTGGGAGACAGGGAAAACAAATGTGGCTAGAAGATAGCAATGTTTTGCTCATCAAGTGCTGTGTAGTTTAGACATCATTAAAGTGACATGTTTAGAACCGCATCTGGGAGGAAACTCACGTTATGTTAATATGGGGTTTTTTTAGTTTTTGTTTTGGTTTTTTTTGTGGGGCACTCAGACTTTTGGACACTGAACTAAAAAGAAGGATGTGACAGACAGAGATGTCCCAAAGCAGCTGCTGGTATCAAGTGACCACACATAAAATGGTAAAAGGGAACTGACAGGCAGACTAGTAAGGAAAAGCAGCGGCAGCAGCAGGGATTACCAATTCCCCCTCTACTCGCTTCCTGTTGGAAATGGTGATTTCTAACTTAAGAGAGCAAAACAGATATTTTTAAATCAATTATGACTTAACTGGTAGTGACTACCAAACTGAAATCCAAGAGACTGAGATCCTTCTCCAGGCTTTGACCCACCACAGATCAGTCATCTTACTACTCTGTGCCTCAGTTTCCCCATGGGATAAGCCTGGCTTAGAATAACAGCATTCTCTGGAAAATGGTCTGAAAGCTACTAGAGGAGAAGACTGTAAGTGGATAATGCCAAATAAACTCACTTCTTCCCTGCCTCTGGCCTACCTCATCTAACTTCTCCTCAACAAGAGGGTGCCTCTTGGGTTTTGGGGTTGCAGTCTTCAACAGCACTTGTCTTTATACTCTGTGAGGATCTCTCTGGTCCATTATGCTCACGTGGAGGTATCCTGAAGAGATATCACAAGGCCTTATGGTCTGTTCTCCCTAGCATGAACACAGAATCTGCTTCTTGTCATTAATTGACTTTGTCAGGTCAAAAACATCAAGGTCAGTCCATCTGTGCTAAGGAACTTCCTCAACTAGACTCTTCCAAATTCATGGTCTAACTTTTGTGGATAGTACTAATCCAATTTCTCACATGACATCCCAGTGCAGCAGACCTGCCTTTTCTGTAAACACTCCTCCCTACCTCACATGTGATTTCAGTTCTATTTAGAAAAAACTCATTACTTCAAAAGGTACTGACGAAAATTTTCAGTTGCGAGTGGGCCGTGTGGTGTGAAAACCCACAGTACAGCCTAAGGCACCTCCTCATACAATATTCCTGCTGTTGTAGGACCTTCTGGAAGAGAAGCAGACCTGGCCACATGCTTCAGGGCCCTCGGGATTTCCTCTGGGCTGGACAAGTGCTCCTCTTCCTGCAAGCCAGGGATGGTGTTCCTCAGAGACCAGCACCTTGAGTACACCTCAGGGGTGGCCTGATCAGTCTAGAGGACTATCCGCAGTGCAGCCCATCCCTCACAAGGGAGCTGCCAGCCAGGATCAGTGCCAGACAAAACGTCTGCCTTTCACTGCAATGCCATCATTTTCAGTCTGAGGTTTTCAGCTCACCTGGCACTTGCTCAGGTGACTAAAGTTTGGGGCGGCAATTGCCTGCCTACCGGCACCTGAGCCAGCTGGATTAAACCTCACTGGCATCTGCCTACGTGCATCAAAGCCTTGGGCAGCCATGCAGACTTTGCCTTTGACAAGTAGGGGCAGATGGGCTCGAAGGAAGGCAAGTGTGGTGGCCCAGCTCCTTCTTGGAGGCATTTCTCCCCTCCTGCCCCCCACCTCTCCAGCCAGCATCTCCCCCAGGCAGTGGGGCTGAGGCAGCAGCCAGCTGTTCCCCCCTCCAAACATCCCCAGCCGTTGCTGTCCCCCTGCTACCTCAACATCCCACTGGCATGGTGAGTCACATCAGTGGGAAAGCAGCCAGGGGTCACTGGTGTATGGCAAGAAGTAAAAATGATCAACACACCATCTCTGCAAACAGCTTGGAGCCCCACAATGCAGGGAGCACACATGAGTGAAGCCCCTCTGGGAGGAGGGGGCTACCTGCCCTGCACCCCCAGCCTTGCAGGAGGGAGCAGCAGGAGCCATGTACCCTGGAATACCTGTTTCAGATGTATCTAAGTAGAAAGCACTAAAAATTGCTGAAGGGCCTGGGAAAAAGTGGCTTAGAGAGAGTGTTCACATCCATGGCCCTAAGCGCTCTTCATCTGAAAACCACCGGCTGAGTTGCTGCCAGGAGTCTCACGGCAATGCCCCCAGGGTGGTGTGTCCTGGGGTGCCACTGTCACTCATCTCCTGCAGTTTGAAAGATGAGCAACAGGAACACAACTGGTTGCCCCACTCCTTCTGTGGGGTTTTCAGGCTAGACAGAGAATGGCTGAGCTTTGTTCATCCAACGGAGGTCTCCATCCATTTCTGACAGCCTGCCACAACCTACTGGCCAACATCTGCCAAAAAAGCAGGAGAGCAGAAAGCAAAGGGTGTGCAGAAAATGGAAATCAGGCTTGAGGACAAATACAAAAGCCAGTGGGGAAGTGGCTGAGACCCACCCACTTCTTCAAAGCAGCTTTGCAAGTTCTTTTGCCACCCCTATTTAACCAGTCAACCAGTTTATCTAGTCAGCTACGTCAGCAAGTATCTCTGCTCCAAACACACTGCAGTTGCTGTAGGGACATCAGTGCTGCTCAGGCACATCACTGCCAGCTGTAAACACACTGACTTAGGTATTGAGGCCATGCAAAAGAGCAGCAAGGCACAGGAATGGACTAACAGTGGGAGGCTGACTCAAGTTCTCCAACAGAGCTGCCCAGCTCACCTTTTTCCAGACACAGAGTGTCTTTGGCCGGGTAATATAAAGCAGAGCACAGCTATGACCAGTCCAGGGCACAGCAAGAACAGGAAGCAAAGCAGAAGTGGCACTTACATTGACTGTATCAAAACCAACATCCAAAGGACATCGCTGTCGTTTATTGTAAATAGTGCAAGATAATTTCTGCAGGCAAACACATCGGTTGGACATGTCCAGTCCCATGTTCATTACCAGCTTGGCGATGAAGTTTGTGGGATTCTTATGGTGCTGAATTACTTGGCTCATCACAAGCACACATTCTCACATACAAGTTTTTGCACCAGGGTGCAAAAAACAGTGTGTAAGAATTGTGAGTTTAGGATCAGAATTGCGCCTCATCTAGCAGTCTTTCTTTCACAGTTCCCATGAAAACAACAGTGTGATTGCCCTTTATTCAACATTTACTAATGCTTCTAAAATACTGGGAAGAATTTCACTAATCATCCGTTTCCTTATGCTTCACAAAGGAGCCAAAATAAACCCTTAAAAATTACAAGATGTGCAACAATTAGTGGAGGTCCATAAGCAGCACCAGTTAAATAACCAGCCAGCAGATTACAGCACAAAAACCTTTTCAAAGGGAACTCGATAGCAGAGCATTGCTGAGAATTCAATGAATGAAGATTTTCAAGTTGCCTCTGAGGAAGGATTTTGCTGAAGTCAATGAGACCCTAGGGGAGAGATTTAGGGAATTCACTTTTCATTCAGCCTGAAGTCTTCTCAAAGTAACTTGGCTATTCACACCAATATCCAAAACATCCAGCTCAAGTACACAAAATTCAGACTACCACAGCTCTCACACATATTCAGGCCCCTCCAGCAGAATCAAGGTTTGCCCAGTGGATCCAGAGTTTCCCCTCTCTCTATTTCTTATATTTCCTGACCCTATGGAAACTACCCTCAGCACAGGAGGGAGCTGCCTGTATTAACGGGAAGTGGGGCTTGGAGAGGAAGACAAGAGGAGCAAGCAACTGCTCTTCAGCTGACCTGACCACCTTACGAGCTTTACAAGGCTCTGCAAGGAAGAGGATGATCCTCAGGGACCTTGCAGTGCAGGTGATTGCTGGGTGACAGTGGTGACAAGCTGCCACAGGAGAGCCAGAGGTGCCTCATGCAGATAAGTCTTGCCCTCGGCAGGTCCCTCAGAAGAGAAATCATGCGTTGGAAGGAGGTCGAGTGGTGGGTTTGCTCCATGGTGGAGAGCAGTATCCTTGTCTCCATCTTCCCAGAAATCTGGTAAAGAGTGAGCCAATGGACACAGTGACCAGGCAGCAGACTGGAAACCCTGGGATTTCAAATGCTTCCCTCAAGTTTAAAACCTAGTGGCATCCATCACACACTTCCTAATCAGGCTTCCCACGATCATTATCCATTTTTATCTTTACTTTCCCTATGGTACTCTGGATGAAAGATACCAATCCATCTGTAATCACAGAAAAAAAATGCTATAAAAAGTCCCAATAAGCTGCTAGGACCCAGCAATTGCTATAAAACACATTTACTGTTTAAGTTCAAGGAAAAAAAAAAAAAGGAAATTGATCTACAGTAAAAGCAGAAAATGCTGCATCAGGCAAGAACTTTCTGGTTTGTTGAGCTGGGGAGTATCAGCTGGGGTTTTAAAACTGAACCTTTATGTGTCAAAAATGTAAAATTCACAGGAAAACCAGGTTTCCAAAGGTTTATGTACACAGTTTCAAGCCTTATGTAGGCATGAGAAAGTTCTACCAGCTCAACAAATAACATGATTTTTAAAGTGAGATATTCAGGCCAGCTCTGTGAATGTGTATTTAATTTTCGGTTTATTTTGGTTTAGCTTACAATTGACTTCAAGATCGATTATTCTGGTTTCAAACCAAGTTGTCCACTTTGTAACAATTTTAAACTTTGCTCTCAGTTGTGGAAAGCAACTTTCCCACAGAGCAGAGGACAAGACTAGTTTTAATTCACACCTTTGTTTATTCGAGAATTCCTGTGTGGAGCTAGTCTTATTATAGAATAAAAGCACTCATGCAGAGACTCAATTAACAAGAGAGCTAGAGCCCATATAATTATTTCCGAACATTCTGTGTGTATGCCAGCTTTGTATCACAACACCTACTCTGTATGCCAGTTCTGATGTCATGACATAACTTGTTGTAATAGGTTATTTGGGGATTAAAACCAAAACAAACAGGTATTATAAGGAAAAAATATTGCCACATGAGGGCATGCTTCATCTCTTTCAAAAGCTTGCCTTTTTGACTCAGATCTAAGGCAAGTTACATTTTAAGAACTAGTTTTAGGAAAAGGGAAAACTCAGTTTTTATTTATGATCCGCTAGGTTTCTTACATACCAATTAAGTGCAAAATTAGCACAAACTTTTAAAAGAAACATTCTTTATTTCCATCCACAGTCATACTGTTTTCCTGTGGTGGTAGCAACATACCCCCTGAGCTTAGGGCAGAGGAGATGAGCTATCTCAAGGCATAATATTCATATTCTGTGCCATTTAGTACAAAATAAACACAGGACACAAAAATCAAACACAAAGTTATGAAAGATACAAACTTCACCTTTTGCCCAATGGGACCAGCTTCCTGGCCAATCAGCCATGCCAAGACAAAGGGTGACATCTCTTACTGTCCTCTTGCAAAAGAAGGGCAGGGTTGTGGGGTTCCCCGGGGTTTCCCAGCTCTAGTGCACCACTGGATTGTCTCCTCAGGAAAGACTGCCCATGAATCTGTGCCGCCTAGATCCTGAGATTGCTGCCAAACCTGCAGTATACCTTTGTGGGGATTCCTCAAATCACATGGTCACCCCAACAAAGTGTGACCTGCAAAGTCCATCTTTTAGGCAAAACTACCACCACCAGGCTTTCAGAGTTCATCAAGTCATTTGTGGTAACAGCCCAGAAATTAATTGGGCCTGTAGATGGTACTGACAGGCAGCAAGAGGTTAATCTGTCCACCCAGAGAGCTGCACCAGAGTAGGAATGATCCTCAAGGCCACAAACTTTCTCTGGTTCTCGAAGGAGGATTTTAGACCCACGGTAGAGCACAGTGATGAATTAGGAAACAACAGCATCCAAGCCTTTGAGTCACTAAAAGTAATTTTTCTTCTAGTGGGTCAGAGTACCTGCACATTCTTGCTTCCTGGAAACTTAAGCATTTAAACGTTCAACATCCCACTTAAGTATCATGTCTGTATCATGGAAATGATTCTACAAAACCTTAGGTTTCTCCCAGCTAATTCTAACTAATTCTGTTCTCTAGCCAATATCCACTGATGCTGAATATGCTACAGGACCTAGCCTTGAGGTGATTTGTTAAAATAAAATGGGCGGATGTTTTCCCAAATTCCAGAGGAACAGGGTCACATGCCAAGTTTCAAAGCCTGACACTCACTTGACCTTGGCTCAGCAGATCCTGCCAGAGGAGCGCTAGATCCTCAAGCCTTCATCACTGGCTGATGCAGGGAACCAGGAAGCTGCAGGGACTGTAGCCCTCACAGCACCCGGCTGCACAATTTTGGCAATCTGAGCTTGTGCTGACTAAGATGTTCACACTGACGATAAAAGCCAGCTCACAGGGGAAATCTTTCCTTGGCTTCTCCCTTTATCCCGGAGATGTAAATTCACTATGTGTGTCTTTCACCACCGCACCCATGCTCCAAGATGACTTCATCTGGCCATGGAAAAGACAGACAAAATACGAATGCTCTGATGCCTGTGGAGACAGGTGCGGTAAAAGCCATAGGTGGAGCAGTAAATAAATTGAGAGACAGGTTTTTAATCCAGTGACATGGATCATATTGAATTCCCACATGTTTTTGTTGCTGTAAACATGTTTCAATTACAAAATTGAAAGATGCCAGGGTTTATGTTCTTACTGTAAAATATCACAGGAAAATGCACTGTGATATTGAATGGGATCAACATAGATATTCTGTGCTAATGGTGACTAAGATTTTGCTCTTTTTCCTGTGATGCTACCAAAAGCAGTTTTGGATTTATACCTCAGCACATAAATACCTGGACATGTACAAGCATTCATGGGGCCAGATATATTGCAATCCTGGCTGAGCAGACCCGAAGGAACAAGAACCCCAAATACCCACTTGCAGTTTAGGGAGGGATCAAGTTTCTCCTTAACTGCCTTGCCAGGCCATAAACTGCTTTTTTGAGCATCGCCTGGCTTCTCTGTCAGCTTTTGCACCACAGCCGGCACCCTTCCATCCTCCTAGGCCATCACTGCTCCACATGCCCTGCAGCTCCTGGCAGAACTGTGGCTGGCCACCACTGCCCACTGGCTCCTGATGCTGCCCCTTCCTCAAGGACTTTGCACAGCCATCCCTGGAAGGGCTGCACTGCAATTTTCTAATTGGGTGGAAATAGCAGCTGTATCCCCCTGTGCCTATCGGGAATAAAAGCAAGGGCAGGGAGATGATCAGGCTGTCATCTGATGAGTGCTAAGGGAGAGGAAAGGTACTACCCCACTTGCTTGCCTGGCCCCTGGCATACACAGCAGCAATATTATCTGCACCTCTGAGCATCCCAGGCTTGTCTGGCACCAGGAGATAAAGGAATTCCATCATATCTTTAAAGAGGGATGGGGTGCATGAGAGGCAGCCTGTGACCCCATTTCATAATTAGCAGGAAAAGCTCAGTGAGTGTGTGGAAGCAGGTAGCTGCAGGAGCACGGGACACTTGAGTCACACATGGTGAAGACCAGCCTGAAGCAAACACCATCACCCAGCTGGGGCAGTGGGATGGCCCTCCCACAGCTCCTCTCCTGAACAGTGTTCTACATTCATACAGGAATGAACTCCTGCACCAGAGGAACAACCTTCCCACCAAGCAGAGAAGGAGGTGCAGAGAGCAGAGTGAGAGAGACTGTCATCTAAAGAGTGCTCAAGGGAGGGAAGTAAAGAAGTTGGAGCTGAGCCAAGTAAAATAAAAAAAGAACAAAGTAAAAATAAATAAAGCAAAGTAAAAATTAAATATGTAAAAAATAAATATGTAAAAAATAAAGGCGAAGGAGAAGTAGCCACTTTCTCACTAACTCCTGCCTCAGCAGCACAGTCCTCTCCTAGATCATGGACAGACAAGGGTGGGTCTCAACAGGACTTTGTCCCTGCAGGAACATCATCCATCAGACCAACCCCCACAGCAGGAACCTTCTCTGGACAGCAGAGGAGCTGACCCCACCCACAGCAGCCAAGGAGGCTGCTCCATGACCAGGTGGGTGACGAAGGACCTGAGCTCCTGGGTGCCATCTTAACCTGAGCCATGCTGCCATTTCACAGGTGGCTCTGGCTGGGAGTCAACAGGAACCCAATGCCCCAGTCAAAGGCTAGAACAGCTCGCAGGCTACAGTGGGTTTACAGGTGGTGCCACCAGTGCTCCGAGGAAAACACTTCCTTTTTCAGTTTGTGCCCTCCTAGATTAGGTAGGATGAGGACATCTGATGTCATCTGCCCATCCAGGTGACCTGTGAACATCCCCGTGGGGGACTGCCACCCAGAAGAAAACCTTCAGGGAACATAAGAGGGCACAGGAGATGACCTCTTTCGTGGGTCCACAGTGTCCAAGGTATTGGCTGGCTCACCATCTTCCTCAAAAGACATTGGTAGGACACATGCAGCAGGGGCAGGACGCAAAATCTACAGGCCCTTTATTTCATCTGAGTTTAGGTATTGTTTCTGACCAGCCACTACTTCAGCAGGTGGCATTCTAGCTTGTGAGCCATCATGCACTTGGAGGTCTCTCTGCCAAAAATTGCCCTTATTTTACATCACTACAAGTGTGGCCTGACTGGGAAGGTTCCCTGATGGCTGTGGAGGAACGGAAACAACAACATCCCAGAAAGCTTAAAAGGCTGGATTTACGCACTGAAGTTCCTTTGGTGCCACTAAAAATCCCATCCAAAGTCCCAGCACAGGCAGGTTATACAAGCTCACCTGCCCACACACAGGCACTGCTGTCCCTAGGACTTTTGCCCCACTCACTAAAGTAAGTCTATTTATAAAGGACCAGATTCCTGTTCCAGCTTCACCACCAGTGCTTGCAGTGTCAACAAGCCTCTGCAGCTGCAAGGCTGCCCCTTGCCACTCACCCCAACAGGAGCCGTCAGGACAAAATTCTGCCCACCCCAAAGCATCTCTCTCTACTCCACCGACTGCAGCTTTTGGGGCAGCAGGCACTCCTGTGAAGCTGCCGGGCTCCACATGGCCACAGCCGAAGTGCAAGCACATGTTCTGCTTGCCTGATGGCTGGTAACCTGTAGCAGAAAGGCAGTGAACAGCTGGGTTGAGAAAGCTGCTGCTGCTTGCCAAGTCTACATGGTCACCATAAAAAAAATTGCTAGGCTTTTCATGGAGTAAGAGCTAAGCACGAGCTCCCACTTCAGCCCAGAGACAACTGCGCCTGCTTCTCTCTCTGAGAAGGAGAATTCCTCTTTGACTGGAGAACAGGCATAAGGGAAACAGCACATGGCAGCAATCATGGGAGAGTGGCAAACAGCCATCCTAACTGGTGGTCACAAAGCTGTCCAGCAGCTGCAGAGAGAGAGGAGGGGAGAAAATGAGCCAGAGGGAAGATGGAGTGGGGGAGGAGGGGAGGAAGCTTTAAAGACAGGAGATTAAGGACAGCCTCTCAATTAAGTCAAAACTCGCTGAGACATGGTTACAACTCCCTGTTTAGCAGGAGACATCCACAAATGAATAAGAAGGAATAAAACTTGGACAACTAGGAAGTTGAAGTCAATTGGGTTTATACATATTTAACAGGGACATTCATCTGAATAGAGGTCTGCCTGTAGCATGCTAGTAACAAGTCACACTGCCTGGGAGGCTCACACAGAAAGCCTCACTCCAGGCCAGCACACGACAGAATGGCAGGGGATTGTTTGCTGTGCTCAGGGAAAAAGTAGCCCTGATGTCAACAGAGGAGAAGATGAAGGAGACAGTGAGGTGCAGGGGAAAGGGTATCTCTCATGCTGATGAGATGCCGGGAAAAGGGCATGCTCTCTGGACCCTGACCCAGGAAGGACAGGACAGACCATGCTCTGTTTCACAGCTGAAACCTTCCTCCTGGCACACACTGCAGGGACAAACAGGGCTGCTGCCTGTGGAGCCAGAGCAGCTGAGCTGCAGCCCAGGAGACAGCACAGCTGCTCAGGGTGGATAGCCCCAGGAAAAAGCTTTAGCTCTCCTTTTCTGGTCCACAGCTCCTGCTCTCAGTGCAGCAGCAGGGCTTTGACAAGAAACCCCAGAAATGTGTCGGGATCATGACTGATGTTAGGAAGATAAGGGACACCTCCTTTTGTCTCTCTAGCAATGGCCTGCATCCAGGTATGAACTTCAGCTATATAAACCGCTTGCCACACATCCTGGTGGGCCCTTTAAGAACTGAATTAGTGGGAATTCAAGCCTAAGAGAACTACGCTGCATCAAACCACATTATGTCTGCTCCACCTCTGCCTAAGCACTGGCTGAAGTAATGCTCTGGCATAGGGCTCTGCAACAGCATGTCCTGTATCAGAGTTGCTCCATGGGTAGCCCTCAGCAATCTTTGCATTTGATATGAACCCTGTTAGTATAAAAATGGAAAAGCCATATTGGGTACTACTGGCTTGGGAAGTGTCATCACAGGATTCCCCCCTGCCTGGTGTCCTCCATCAGCATCCCTATAAAACACAAAAACAGTTATTACCAAGGCAAGTTCCCTCTCTGTCCAGCACAGCCTGTCATAGGAGTTCTGCAACCTGGGCTATGTCCTCACTGACACCTTCTCAACCTCAGAACCCTCCAAGGGTTTGCACAAGCACAACTGGTTGAACTTTCTGGTGAGGTACAGGAACACAGGCACTCTCATCCCACAGGAATTGCTATGGCCCTGTTGACACGGAGGCTTGTAGGTGATGTTTCCAGAGCAGATTTCCCTCTCTCCTCAATGTGGAGGCTCTCCCTGGGGGCAGAAGCAATGGCTTTAGTCCACCCTCTCATCTGTGGCAAAAAAGCATCAGTCAGACAAGGGGAGGCTCTTATTTGACTGGGAGGCAGGACGTAGCTGAAGAAAAAAAGGGGAGCGCACCTAGAGCACATGACAGTAGTACGTGATATGTTCCAGAGATATGTGAAAATGACGGTTATGAAAGAGACAAGAGGGGAAGGGAGAGGGGAAAAAAAAAAGGCCTTTTGGCCCACGTCCAGGGGGAAAGGTTCACTTCTGTCATCAAACTTAATGGTTCAGCCTAGGGAGAAATGCAAACGGCATCAGGTCCTCCCTTCCCAGAGAGGGAGAGCAGGGTCAAATGCAGCACCACCTTTCCTCTCCCTGTGCATGTCATCTGCCTCAGCCTGACCCGAGGAGGGAGGTTGTCCTGAGCTGCCATTGTAGCCGGGTTCAAGGAGAACAGCAGTGGTCTGGTGATCACTGCATCATGTAGGGAATCAGAAGTACTTTTGCCTCAGGCAACACAGTAAGCTCAGTAGGAACCAGTTTTCATGCATCAGATATATAACATGGATGCCACACATCCCATTTGGCAACTCCCTCACGTATTGCAAGCTTCTGGACAAAAGGACTCCAAACTCTCTGGATCTGGCACAGCACTCACTTGGGCTTGAATTTAGACTTGCATTCTTGGCCAGCAGCCCTGAGTGCTGGGAAGGAAGCATCCTTATTCCCCCTCTCCTCCCTCCTTTCCACTCCTGCCCCCGGACGGAAGGCATATTGGATCACTCTGTGAGAGAGGGAGTGCTCTTCTTCTGAAATAACACCCTCTGCATGGGCAGTTCTGCTGGTTCTGCTCTTCTCAATCCACCAGGAAAAAAATCTCTGCTGGAATCCTGTTCTGCTGGAATCAAAAGACAAAATGCAGCTGATTTCAGCAGAATTTTCCTTAAGAATAAAATCAGGAAAACAAAGAGTTCCTGATGGTATGCATTGAAACATTTTAAAGAATGTTTGAAAGGCAACATAGCTGCTTTTTATTATTATTATTTCAAAGCTACTTTCATTTTAATTTTGAGTCTCTTTATATTGCATTAGATAAGCTGCAAAACTCAAAATCAGAGATTTCAGTCATTCCAAACAAAAAAACCCAAACCTATTTGAAAGTTAAACACCAGAATATTTATAAATTTGCCAGATTAAATTCTGAGAAGTAAAAATGCTCTACAAAACAAAATCTAAGTATCAATTTTCACCATCTGTATAAATATTAAACATTACTTGAATACAATTCTCAATCTAAGAAATCCCCTTGTGTAGATAAGCCTTTAGTACTAGGTAGGATGAGAAAAGTGCTGTAAAGTGATGTAAAAAGCTGCTATGTAAGTGTTGTAACTCCAGTAAGGGGCTCTACCAGTACAACATCTACATTTTTGAAAAAAAATATATATTTTATCACCAATAAAAGTTTACAACTAAGGGATAAGTTATCTGTATATCAGGATTTACAGGTTTAGGAATTATATAATCCTAAGTGACATTTCCAGCATTAGTCCTCTAGACCACATGACTTTTCAAAACAGTCAAACAACTTCAGCATCCTATTAACTGTGTCCTCATGTGCATGTATGCAGTGCCATTGGTCTTACAGGTGTAAATCAGGGCAGGATTTAGTCCATGACATCCATATACCAAAAGAACAATTGCAAATTCTTAAAGGAGAGGGGGGAAAAAGGAGTCAATAGCCTTAGTGAGATTAGAGACAAAAGAAAAATAATTATGTTGACAAAAACAAAGCTATATGTTAACTTGACTCTAAATAAAATCTTAGATACTGGCTAGTAAGTTCTCTGTTGAAATCACTGAACCCAACACTAAAATAAAAGCCACTTTGGAGGGGGCAGCAGCTTTAAACCTACAGAAAGCAGCTTTACATACCAACTGCAGGCAGCGAGCAAAGATCACTGTGTTTAAGCAGAAAGTGCAGGAAGTGTGTGGGTGGCAATAGCCATCCTCCACGCTAGAGTTTAGTGGGTGACCATTCCTGTGGCTGGTCCAGGAGAATATCCATGCTGTGGTGAGATACACTGCCAAGATGCACCCAGCTTTCAAGGCTCAGCAGCTGACTTCTTTTGCCAGGAACCAAAACAGAATTAGAGAGCCAGAAATGAAAGGTGAGATCTTGGACCAAGTACAATAAACTTTGGATCCTGTACAAAAGTCACAGAGATCAGATGTCACCCAGTGATTAGGAGAAGATGGGGTAATACCAAAGAGAAGGAAGGCCAGCTATGTTAAGAGGAAGAAAACTCCTTCAATTATAGCCCAGATCTACAAGTCAGAAGATCTAGTTTATACTCTTGACAAAGCTGAAAACTTCCTGTGACATCTTAAGCAAACTTGTTTGCTCCTCGATACAACAGGATAATAATTTACACAGTACAGAGCTTTCCATTAACTGAGGTGCATAGACTGCTTGCAGCTCCCAAGGTGAAAAGTGCTCTTACCCTAAAACACGGCAACAAAACCCTCCTATGATCCATTTGCTGAACACAGTGGGAATGCTCTCAGTGGGGTACCACACACAGCCAGTTCCTACTGATGTAAAACATTTTAGTACTTGCTACTCAGTGCCATTTACAATAAGGTTCCAGCATACTGCTTCCTATCTCTTATAACCACCTCTACCACACCACATTCTTCATGAATGGAAACTATTCATACCATTATACTAGGAATAGCCAAGTAAACAGGAAAAAAACAGAAGATTTGCTAGCAGGTGCTATGGGAGGGGAGAAGGCTATGGTGATCAGCAGCTTTGGCAGCTATGTAAATGGTACTAAGTATGGCAATTTTGTTAACTACTTCACTGTCAAGAAAGTCAGAACCATGGGGATTCATATTTAGAGAAGGCTTTCTAACATACTGTTGGCTCTTATCTTAACCCAGCATTCTATGTGCTATTAATCACGGGCCATGACAGACATTATATCAGCATCAGCAGCAAGCAGAGTAGCAGAATATTCTTTGTAGAAAAAAAAAAACAACCAAAAACCCACCATGAATAATGTCAGTTGTTCTACAGTTTCCAACTTCCAGTTAGGGTTATTTGGCTCTGAGCTGATGAAAGCACTTTCAGAATATCGGCTGGAAGGAGGACAGCATCCAGATGTATTTGACAGGAGTAAAAACCTATGTAAGCCCTACGTTTCTTGTCTAAAAGTCACCACCCCAAAATAGCTTGTGATCTAGTTATTTTTATTTAGAGAAGAGACTGTGCCTTGAGTTTGGATCAGAGTCCAAATTCCACTAGAGTTTCAGACTGTTATTAAGGTAGGATGCTCATTTTTGGCCCAGTTCAGAAACAGGATGACCAGTAAGTTAGGGATCTTGTTTAGAGTCAGGTTCAGACATTAGGGGTGGTCCGTTTTTACAGGTTTGTCTCATACTGTAAGAGAGCAGTGTTACATGAAAGGGAGAGTTTGTTTCTTGATGAAGGGAGAGTTTAAAAACTGTCCCCAGTTCCACGTTTCAGAAAGGCTGCAGGTTGTTTCTTGGTTGCTAGGAAGATTCTGCATCTCACCAGTCCTCAGAGGGTTACCATTTGATAAATAACAGCATGTTTCACTACCTGAAAATCATAGTGGTGGGTACTAACAGCCCTTCATGTTAAAGCACAGTCAGGAGACACACACATTTACCATGAGGCCAGACACAGTATTATAGCTTGTTTTGTTTTACCTGTGCATACATCAAAGATTTTTTGACAGTTCTGTATTTTGGGATGTCAAAACCCTGTAGGAGCTACAGGATCTCTTAAAAACCACCTGCACCTTTTCTTCGTCCGTCCTCCCATTTCCAAATGATCCTTTGAGCGCAGGAGTCTTCTTCATTACCCCAACTGAATATTCTTAAAGATTTTATTATAACTTGCCAGTTCAGCTTTAACCACAGTGGTAGTAACATAATAATTAACACCAATTTCTTGTAAAGATTGTTAGGAAATTTGGACAATAGTGATCCCTAAGTTAGCTGAGCTTCTACCACACTGTGTACCCATCCTAGAGCTCTTGTTTACAAAGGAGACTGACACAGTTCCAAATATTCCATTTTAGTTGCTCATGTAACAAACAGTTCTTCACACATATTTTATTCACATGCTTGGCACATGAAACAGGTGTAATATAGTCTACTCCAGTAGATGCATCCAGTCCCAGACCCATCTTCAGACCTGTAGGAGGCAATGCAGGAACTGTTTGGGCCTGTGGGCACATTCTGTGGGAAAGGATTCAGCCGCCTTCTCTCCTCTCTCACCTCTCCTCTCACTCAGGGCAAGCCAGTGCTAGTAAACAGCTCTCTCTTAAAGGTAAGGAATGTCAGTGGGTTAACAAACACCACCTTTTTCAGGACTTTATCTGAGAGGCTTCACCTGACAGATTAGGAAGACCTTGGACCACCTTTTCTAAAAGCAGAGCAAGGGGTACAAGTGCCATCAACAGAGGATTGGTAGCAAGCATCTGGAATGGCTGTAAAATTTCCAACCAGCTCAGCTGTTTGAAAATAAATGTCTGTCCACAGCCTTATGGAACTGAGCTGGTACCTCTTCAGACATCCCTTACATAAATCTCTTGTACACTCAAGAGATTTATGATAAACACTTGCTCTTTCCTTAACCTTCAAAACCTTTTCCACCTGCTGAATAACACCAGATTCTTTCCTCTCACCCAGTCTGTTCACTATCTATAAAAAGCTTCTTGAGAAGATTCAGTGGCACCATGGACTGGCTTGTCAGCAGTACACATATGACACCCCTCTCTCCATCATCTTCACCTCCCATGCAAACGACACCATTACCCAGCTCTTCAAGGGCTTGGCTAAGATCAGCAAATGAATGAAGTTGGCAGAAGCTAAATTGTTGTAAGAGCCTGGGTTGATGGAGATATAGGGAAGTATTTTACACTTTGATAATGTCCATTGCTGGCATTAAAGACTAATTAAAGATTTAATGTTCATCTGAACTCTATCATCCCAAAAACCCCAATAATTGTTGCTGTAAAAGCCTCAATCCTTCAGCACTATTTCCAGTCAGATAACCTGAAAGATTGGACTTGGCCCTAATGCTTGATTTCTACAACCTAGTGGGTTTAGGAATGACAACCCATACAAGAATGCATCAGGCCATTTATTCAGCAGCACAAGACCACCAAACAAGCTTAAGCTCTGTTCTTTCCTCTGCTAACTACTCAGTCCCAGCTTAAATTCAAGGCTTTGCCCTTATTTTTAAAGCCTTTATGACCTTAGCAAAAATTGATTTAAGGGCATCCACATTTCTGAGATATGACACTGTTGAAACCTGACAGTTATGTTGCTCTGTAACAAAATAAATAGCTACTTTGCAGGGTGTGTGCACCAGGGATAGAGATTCCCTACTGCCTAGTACAGAACTATGGCCTCCTGATCACCTGCAGGAGACAACCATACATTTTGAAAGTGCAGAAAAGAGAAGCTCCAGCTTTTCAACCCCGCCTTCCCATCTTTATTCCAAAACCATCAGCTTGAACAAGTAGTCCATGACTGACAGACAGGATGAAGTCTGATTTCCAAGGGCACGCTCCAGTGGGAGCTCTCTGGTGCCTGATAAAAGGTGAGCTGAGCTGGTAGCATGTTGACGCTTCTAGCACAAACAGGCTCTCTCATGTACCCATCTGCCTCTCTCTTTCAACCTCGCAGGAACTTCACTTTCAGATCTGTATTCTTTTGCCAACAGGCTCAAACATTTGGGGAGGTGGGGAGAGAGGGTACATGGAATCACATACACAGACAGACATACACACACAGCATGAATTCAGAGGCATTGTTTTACTAGGAAAGAGTTATTGGCAAAAGTGCCCTATGTAAAAAATAGGAGAGGAAATGAGAGAGAGGAATGTCAAAGATGCCTTGTGTTCATTTTCATGAGCTCATAAAGTAATTGGAGGCAGACAGATAAAGGTATACAGGAACATCTGAGGAGTCATTGTTTTCCAACACACCAGTAACAGCCAGGGACTCAGAACCTGGAGAGAATCAGACAAACATTTTTAAATGACAAATGAGTCACTAATGATAATCAGATCTAAAAGAAATTTATTTCCTCCTAAAACAAACCCAAAAGCTGCTTTTCAATTATGTGAGATCAAAACAAGACAAAAAGTCCAGAAGATACCATTGAAATACACCTGAATCTATGTCCCTAACTCACTGCTACATAGGGAGGGGACCTTAAGATTGCATTTCCATGTCACTTTTTCATTTCCTGACCACTGCTAGGTTGCAATACATCTAACTACATTTAAATTGCCTGCCAAGCAAAGTAAAACAGAGGTACCTCAACAGGGGAACCAACCGGACATGTATCTATAAAATATTTGGTATAAATGCTCTGACAATGCAGAATTCTCATGAGGCATCTAGCATTCCATCAATCCCCCTGGATTTGCTGGTTTTGCCTGGAAGGAAAAACATGCATGTATGAGCAGGGATGTCAGAGACACTAAAACAGGTTTATAATACACCATGCTGTTTTCTTCAGCACAAAAATAAGCCCTAAAGAATGCATGTCAGGTAATTTTTTTCTGAGAAAAACTGGCAATAACTCTGAGCATTTCAAATGCCAGTCAGACAGCTTTTCAAATGGTTAAAAGGTGCGTGAAGGTTGAAAAGCTCAGAAGTCTCGCCAAGGTTGATCAGACTTTGCAGAATTTGTTAAAGTTTCCATTAAATTTTCACCACAACAACCATGCAACTTGACATCTGCCTAAATTTGTGCAGACCTTTGTGATAATCTGACAACAAGTAAATAATCAAGCAGATCGTCAGAAGAGAAACTTAGAATCACTGAAGAGGCCCACTCAAAGACTATGCCTTGATGAGGTTGTATCTTGTCAGGCTTTTCCAGCTCTTGATTCCAGCAGCAACACTGGGGTGGGCACACTGTGTCAGAGAGCTAGTATTTTTGAATTACAGCTGAGAAGACAAGCAAAAATTAGAAACAAAAATTATGCTGGTTTAAATTTTTCATAAGGCAGCTAGCATCATCATAAAAGTGCCCAAATTTTACTGCAAACCAACCTCCTCCTCATTCTCTCCCAAAACTCTTATCTTCTTGTCTTTAACTGACAATTCAGAAAACAGAGTGCTGCTTCTTTCTGCCTTGTATCCTCTGCCACGCTTTGCACATGTGCTTATCCAGTAACAGCCATCACTAGTGAAATGGGATTACGTTCCACTGGTTAAGCGCATGAGCACAGCCCTGGGTGGGGCTGTTGGAGGATCAGCTCTTAATAAGGTGTCCAATTTATAATCTAGCAGCGTGAAGAGCAACTGGCTCTCAAGAATGAATAGCTCCTCTGTGTTACCATCTCCTGAGGCTGGCTGCCGAGCCAGACCGCCTCATCCTTTCTTCTCTCTCTCTCTCTCTCTCTCTCTTTCAGATGCTGTTACTATTCTCACTAACTTTTTGGTGTTTCCCAGACTGGAGATATAACGAGGAAGGAAGACAAGAAGCATTCACCCGTGTCTAGTCACACGCTGTTTGAACAAACCCTCTGCTAGCTAAATAGGATATAAACCCTCCGTATTTACTTATTACAAGAAGGTTGCGTCTCAGCCTAGGATCCTGCTCTCGGGGACAACCTTTGTGCCAAGAGATGCCTTTAAAAGGGATGTTCTGCGCAACAGCCCCCGATCCGCGGGACTCCAGGCACCGCACGCAGCGTGCAGCCGAGGGGAGCAGAGAGGCGCGATGCCCGGGCTGATGCCCTCTCCCCGCTCTTTCCCCAAACCTCCCCGGTGAAGCG